>NC_058411.1:118434080-118640337 GCF_002201575.2 Neomonachus schauinslandi | reverse complement strand
AAAGAAAGAAAGAAAGAAAGAAAGAAAGAAAGAAAGAAAGAAAGAAAGAAAGAAAGAAGAAAGAAAGAAGAAAGAAAGAAAGAAAGAGAAATATTTGAAGTAATAATGCTTAATAATTTTCCAAAATTAACAGATACCAAACCACAGATCCAGAAACTTCAGAGAACACCTAGCAAGATAAATATATTACTCTACAAGTAGTATATCATATTCAAACTGCAGAAAACAAAGAGCAAAGGAAAATCTTGAATGAAGCCAAGCCAGAAGGGGAAAAATAAAACACATTATCTGTAGATGAATAAGGATAAGAAGTATATCAAAATTCTCATCAGAAACTATGTAAGCAAGAAAAGAGTGGAGTGAAATATGAAATATTTAGTATTGAAAGAAAACCCCCACCAATTAGAATTCTATATACAGCAAAATTATCCTTCAGAAAAAGAAGGAGAAATAAAAACTTTCCCAGACAAAAACTGAGGGAATTTCTTGCCAGTAGACCTGCCTTTCAATGAATGTTGAAAGAAGCCCTTCAAAGAGAAGGAACCGGAAATGATATAGGTTATAAACTTGGGTCTACTTAAAGAAAGAAGAGCATCAAAGAATAAATGGAGGTAAAATAGAATATTTTATTTTTATTACTCAATTGACCTAATAGATATCTGCTTGTTCAAAATAATAATAGCAATATATTGGATGATTATAGATTATGGATAAGTGAAATGAATGTCAGTGATGTTAAAGAAATGGGAGGAAAGAATTAGAAACACTCTCTTATAAGGTATCTGCACTACCTTGGAAACAGAATAGTGTTGCTTGAAAGTGAACTTAGATATGTTATAAATATATATCTGCAAATTCAAAGGCAACCACTAAAATTTTTAAAAAGATATATATTTTAAGAGAGGAGATAAAACAAAATCATATAAAATGCTCAATTAAAACCAGAGAAGTCAGAAAAAGAAAGAACTTCAAAAATTAAGTGAATAAAAAAGAGCTTAAAAAATTCAATGAATGCAAAACAGTTATAAACAGGATAGATATCAGTCTGAACATATAAATAGTTACTTTAAATGCATATGAACTGGGCAGTGCCTGGGTGGCTCAGTTGGTTAAGCTTCGGATTCTTGATTGTAGGTCAGGTCTTGATCTCAGGGTCATCAGTTCAAGCCCCGCACTGGGCTCCACTTGGACATGGAGCCTACTTAAAACAAAACAAAAAATAAATGTATGTGAACTAATGTACTAATTAAAACACAGATATTGTAAGAGTGATTAAAAAAGAAAAAGGCCCAACCTAACTTGTCTACAAGAAATCAACTTTAAATATAATGCATAGATAGGTTAAAAGTAAAAGGATGGAGAAAGACATGATGATAACATCAAGCAAAAGAAAGCTGGGTAGCTTTATTAAGTTCAGACAAAGCAGACTTTAGAACAAGACAGAATGGCAAAGATAGAGAGACATTGCATAATGGTAAAGGGATCAATTCTCCAGAAAGACATAACAATCCTTAACATGTACCCACATAAAACAGAGCATCAAAGTACTTGAAACAAAAACTAATAGAACTGCAAGAAAAATAGACAAATCCATTGTTATAGTTGGAGACGTCAATGTCCCTCTATTAGTAATTGACCGAACCAGTGGGTAGAAAATCAGCAAGCATATATTGAAATGAATAGCATCATCATTTAACCAGGTTTAATTGATATTTATATAATATTTTATCAAACAACAGAAGAATACATGTTCTCCTTAGATTCACATAGAATATTCACCAAGATAGACCACATTCTGGGTCATAAAACACACCTTATCAAATTTCAAAGAATAAAAATCATACAAAGTGTGCTTTGAACTCACAATAAAATTAAACTAAAAGTGAATGACAAAAGTGAATAGCTGGAAAATTCCAAAATATCTGGAGATTAAACAACACATACTTAAATAAGACATGAGTCAAAGAAGAAGCCTGGAGAGAATTTCCACCTTAAAGAACTAAGAAATCTGAGCAATATATACCTAAATCAAGTAGAAGAATAGAAATCATAAAAACAGGAAAACAAAAAGTAAGGGAAAGTCAACAAAAGTCAACAAAAGTAAAAGCTGGTTCTTTAAAAAGATTAATAACATTGCTAAAATTCTAGCACAATAATAGAAAAAATTAGAAAAGACACAAATTACTCATATCAGAAAAGGAGAGATGATCAATACTGATTCTATGGACATTGACACAAGTGAATTTAGTCAACTAATTTTTGACAAAGGAGAAGAGAAGGACCTTGGCTTTGTACATGTGTTTTTAGATACAACACAAAAAGCACAATCTGTGAATGAAAAAATAGAAAAATCAAATTATATTAAAATTAAAATCTGCTCTGTGAAGGCTCTGTTAAATAATAAGATAAGCCACATACTTGGAGAAAATATTTCCATATTTTATCAGATATTACATACCTGATAAAGATCTTATATCTGAAATACACAGGAGCACTTAAAACTCAACATTTAGAATATCATATTAAAAACAGGCAAAAGATCTGAACATATACCTCACCAAAGAAGCTGAATTATGAATGAGTTGAATTATGTTCCCTAAAATTTGTATGTTGAAGCTCTAACCACCAGTACCTCAGAATGTAACCTGATTTGGAGATAAGGTTTTTAAAGAGGTAATTAAGTTAAAGTTTTTAGGGTGGGCCCTAAAAAAGTTGACTGGTTTCCTTATAAGAAAAGGAGATTTGGACATAATATGCACATACAAAGAGAAAAGACCATGAAGATAGAGTGAAAAGGTGACCTGTAAGCCAAGGAAAGCGGCCTCAGGAGAAATCAAACTTGCCAACACCTTTAAACTTGTAGCCTCTAGAACTGTGAGAAAATAAATTTCTGTTGTTAAAGTCAACCAGACTGTGGTATTTTGTTATAGCAGCCCTGGCAAAGTAATATAATATACAGATGGCAAGTAAGCATATGAAAAAACGCTCAATGTTATATCTCATTAGGGAATTGCTAATTAAAACATTAAAAGATAAGTTAAAATTAATGGATACCACTACAAAACCATTAGAATGGTAAAATCTAAAACATTGATAATATCTAATGTTGGCAAGGATGCAGAAAAACAGGAACTGTCATTGCTAGTGGGAATGTAAAGCGGTACAACCACTCATGAGGACAATTTCTCTCAAATCAAAACAATCTTATATGATACAGTAGTCATGCTCCTAAGCAGCTACTCAATTAAGTTGAAATTTTATGTCCACATAAAAAAGTGCATACAAATGTTTGTAGCAGCTTTACTCATAATTGCCCCAAACTGGAAGCAACTGAAATATTTATTTTTTAAATTACTTTTTGTTTTATTTATTTTTCCAGCTTTACTGAGATATAATTGACATACATTTTGTAAGTTCAGGGTGTAGAATGTGTTGATTTGATACATTTATATATTGCAAAATGATTGCCACGATACAATTAGTTAACACTTCACCATGTCACATAGTTACCATTTTTGTGGTGAGAACATTTAAGATCTACTCTCAACAAATTTCAAGCATATAATACAGTATTATTATATTATTATATTATATAGTATTATTAACTATAGTCACTATTAGACTATACATTAGATCTTCAGAACTAATTTATTTTATAACTGGAAGTTTGTACTTTTTGACTAACACCTTCCCATTCCCCCACCCCTTTTCCCAGACACACACACACACACACACACACACACACACGAGTTTCTGGTAACCACCACTCTATACTCTGTTTCTATGAGTTTGGCTTTTTTAGATTCCACATATAAGTGACGTTATGCAGCATTTGTCTTTCTCTGTATGACTTATTTCACTTAGCATAATGCCTTCAAGCTTCATCCATGTTGCCATGAATGGCAGGATTTCTTTATTTCTCTTTTCTGAATAATGTCCCATTGTATAGAAATATCTTTTAATAGATGAATGGATGAACAAACTGCGGTATATCCATACAATGAAATATTATTCAGCTCTAAGAAGAAACAAGCTATCAAGCCACAAGAAGACATGGAGGAATCTTAAATGCATATTGCTAAATGAAGGAAGCCAACTAGATGATTCCAACTACATGACTGACGTTCAAGAAATAGGTAGAAATAAAGATTAGTGATTGCAGATTGGGGAAGGAGTGGGGGCGAATTAGAAATGATTTTTGGTGCAGCAAAACTATTCTGCATGATGTTGTAATGTTGGCTACTTGACATGCATTTGTCAAGACCTATAAAACTTTACAGCACAAAGAGTGAATCTTCGTGTAAACTATAGACTTTAGTTAATAATAATACATTTTTGGTTCATTAACTGTAAAAAATATACCACATTAATGCAAGATGTTAAGACAAGGGGAAACTTTGTTCAAGACAGAGAGCATTCTATATAATTTGTTCGATTTCTCTATAGCTAAAACTGCTCCAAAAATTAAAGTGTATATATAAATATGGGTGTATATATATATATATGTATATGTGTATATGTATATATATATATATATATATATATATATATATATATATATATAAACATTAGGGTTGGTGGTATACATTCTATGGGTTTCAACAAACATATAATGACATGTAGCCACCATTGTAGTATACAGAAAAATTTCACTGCCTTAGAAACCCACTTAGCGGGCGCCTGGGTGGCTCAGTTGGTTAAGCGACTGCCTTCGGCTCAGGTCATGATCCTGGAGTCCCGGGATCGAGTCCCGCATCGGGCTCCCTGCTTCTCCCTCTGACCCTCCTCCCTCTCATGCTCTCTGTCTTTCATTCTCTCTCTCTCAAATAAATAAATAAAATCTTTTTAAAAAAAAAAAGTTGGTTAAGAAACCCACTTAGCTTAAAGCTCCACCTATTCATTCTTCCCTCCCCCAAAACCCCTGGAAAGCAATGATCTTTTTATTGTCTCCAGATATGTCTTCTTTTTCAGAAGGTCATGTCATTGAAATCATAAACTTTGTAGCTTTTTCAGATTGGCTTATCTCACTTAGTAATATGCACTTAAGCTTCTATCATGTCTTTTAGTGGTTTCAGAGCTAATTTCTTTTTAGCCCTGAATAATATTTTACTGTTTAGATGTATCAGTTTATTTGCCTCTGCACCACCAAAAGGACATATTGCTTCAAAGTTTTGGCAAATATGAATAAAGTTGTTCTAAACATTCATGTGCTGGTTTTTGTGTGAAAATAAGGTTCCAACTCATTTGGGTGAATACCAAGGAGTATGGTTGTTGGATCATATGGGAAGAGTATGCTTGGTTTTATAAGAAGCTGCCAAACTGTCTTCCAAAGTAGTTATACCATTCTGCATTCTCACCAGTGATGAATGAGAGTTCCTGTGCTCCACATCTTTGCCAGCATTTGGTGTTGTCAGTGTTTTGGATTTTATCCATTTTAATGGGGGTGTAGTTGTATCTTGTTTTAATTTGAAATTCCATACTGACATATGATGTTGAGCATTTTTTCATATGCTTATTTGCCATATGTATATCTTCTTTGGTGTCTGTTCAGATCTTTTGCCCAGTTTTTAATCAGGTTGTTCATTTTCCTATTATTGAGTTTTAAATCTTCTTAGCACATTTGGAATAACAGTCCTTTATCAGATATGTGTTTTGCAAATATTTTCTCACAGTCTAGGGCTAGTCTTTCCATTCTCTTGTCAGTGTCTTTCATAGAGCAGAAGTTTTTAATTTTAATTAAGTCCAACTTTTGAATTCTTTCTTTTTTCATGGATTATACCTTTGGTGTTATACCTAAAAAGTTATCACCAAAGCTAAGGTCGTCTAAATTTTCTCCTATATTATCTTTCAGAAGTTTTAGAGTTTTCCATTATTTTTATTTTTTTAAAGATTTTATTTATTTATTGGAGAGAGAGAGACAGAGCTAGTGAGAGAGAGAGAGAGGAGGGGCAAGAAGGAGAGGGAGAAGCAGTCTCCCTGCTGAGCAGGACCCTGGGATCATGACCTGAGCCTAAGGCTGATGCTTAACCAACTGAGCCACCCAGGCACCCCTTCCATTATGTTTAGATATGCAATCCATTTTTAAATGATTTTTGTGAAGGGTCAGTGTTCAGCAAGGATATGGGTGAGAGAGTCATTCATGTGCCTGAGATCCTAGGAGGAAGTATTTCAAAGGGTTCAGAGAAAAGAGGGACACAATCTCATGGCAGGAATCTTCCCAAGAGGAGAAGCTATCCACACTTGAATTCTGATTCAACAAGGAGGAGAAAATAGAAAGGCACCTAAGGAAAAAAATATTTGATAGTGCACAGTGAACTGAGTTTATTTTTACTTTTTTTTTTTTTTTAAACAAGAAAGTTTCCTGGACAAGTAACTACCAGAGTGTATGGACTTCACAACCAAGACTTTTGTAAAATATTTCCAGGTATCCTGTCGATGAAGTTGAGAGTGAGGGCAGTTGGAAGCTGGGCTAAAGGACATATGTTAACTACTAGTCAGTGATGATTCCTCAGGTTACTGGATCAGGATCTGCTTTGAGAGGTCCCATTGGAGGGCTTTGGAGCTTGGTTGTTGGCCTTGTCCTGCTCTACATTTTTAGAATTATTTAGAAACACCTACATGAATTAAGTGCCTCAAATTTGTGAATGATACGATGGAAAAAAGGTTCTGCTTCAGCAGACCAGATTATAGGCTGACTAGGCTGGGACAGAGATAAGCATGAGTGAACCAAAGGAAACAATGGAGGGAGAAATGACTGCATTATCAGGGATTTAAAAAATAAATGACAGTAGAATTTGAAAACAAAACAAAAAAGTGGGCTGTTTAAAATACACGTTTTCAAGAACAGTCCACTGCTGGTGGATAAAACACCCCCCAAAGCTGCTTTATTGGTGAGCTCCCCACATGCAGTCATACCCACAAAGCTTCCCAGAAATGAATGCAAAATGTTCAACATCAATTTCCTTATTTTAGAAGAGAAATTTAATGCAAGGGGAGTGGATGCTTTGTTTCCTCTTGTCAGTGCTTCCAAACCACCTCAGTACCTCAATGGGCAAACTAAAAAAGCTACTGGTATTCCCACTTAAACCCTTGAGAGGTTCTGTCGAGGTTCTTGACTTCCGTGTTAAAAAGACTTCATTCGTCTGAGAGCCTGGTTTACAATCCATTTCCTCAATTCCTGGCTCTACCTCCTGACTAACACTCTTCAATATGATGTTTCAGAAGTTGGGTTATATTGGCCCTGAGATTTGGACAGGGCTCTTTTAAGTCTCTCTTTCTTTCCCAATTCTCTTTCTTAGCTATGTTTCAGAGGACTAAGTCTCCCTATCCATGCAAGAGGTGATTTAGACAATGTCTCATTCCAGGCAAGCACCTGGGAAGCCACATCGTAGAGAGGATTCAGGTAGTAGATGGCAGATAAAGTGAGAGGCCTGTAAGTCTTGCAGTTCAGTGAGTCTGGATCTCTATTTCTGTTAACAAGCTATCTGAAAGGAGAAAGCCATCAGACCTACCACTAGTTTGCAGGGAATGTAGACATTAGACATAGATGAATAATTACGTGACCCTATAAAGAAGCCATTTCTCTAATCCAGAATTGGGTCAGGGGGGTAATCCAGAGACCAGGTTTCACCCACAGATCCAGGGCATGGAGGAAAGGATGGATGGAGGACTCATATGATAAAAGAAAAGTAAAAATCAGAAGCAAATATATAGACTTATTTCGGTCTTAATTCAAAATAAATCTTTGAGAAAATTGGGAAAATTTAAATATGGACTGGGTATTAGATGAGGTTAAGGATTTACTGTTAATTCTGTTAAGTGTAATTGTGTCATGGTGGTAATAGTAAAAAAAAAATGATCAGCTAGAGACATATATTGAGTTAAGTGTTTATGGTGTTGATGTAGGAAAGACATTAGGGTTCTGAGCCCACGGCCAAGAAAGAATTCCTGAGATGTCTTTGGTACAAAAAGTGGTTTTATTAGAGCATGGGGACAGGACCTGTAGGCAGAAAGACTGCACCGGGCTCATGAGGAGTGGCCCATTATATACTTTCAAGTTGGGAGGGGGTTAGGGATCATGTAAGCCTCCCAGGTATTTTGGAAACAAGATTTTCAGGGTCTTGAGGGGGCTAGCTAGTGTTAGAAAAGGTCATTTATTATTGTTTAATAAAAACTCAGTCATGGGGCACCTGGGTGGCTCAGTTGTTAAGCATCTGCCTTCAGCTCAGGTCATGATCCCAGAGTCCTGGGATTGAGCCCCACATCTGGCTCCCTGCTTGGGAGGAAGCCTGCTTCTCCCTCTCCCACTCCCCCTGCTTGTGTTCCCTCTCTCGCTATCTCTCTCTCTGTCAAATAAATAAATAAAATCTTTAAAAAAAGCTCAGTCATGAGATCCTTCAGATGTAAATTGGTGGGTCATATGCTTGGGGGATGATTGCCAATAAATATCTGGGGTGGTGGGGGTAGAGATAAAGGAAGTTTCCAATGGAATTTTTATATGTTAAAGTAGACTTACAGGGTCCTGGGGGTGGGCTAAGATTGCCTTTTGCCCTTAGCAAAGTATTAGCATCAATATTGAGGCAGCTGAGTTCCTAGAGGAATGTCACTCTGCCTGTTTCAAGGACTTGTCAGTGGGCTGTAGATAGTAAGGAAATTTAGTAATTTTTCTTCCTTTGTTTCCCACATCAGTGTGATATGACATATTTTCAAAATTCTCTAGCAAGCAATGTAGCACAAAATCAAACAAACAAAAATGAGGGTGGGTGTGGTTGATTAAATAAGATTAACAAAATACTGATAATTGTTGAAGCTGGAACATGGATATAAGGGAAATTCATTATACTGTTCTGTGCTGTTGCTTATTTGAAATGTCTATAATAAAATTTTAAAAATCTGTCTAGAAGGAGAAAGAAAAGAATTGTCACTGTATTCTGTTCTATTAACAGACTTCTATATTTTCAAGTAATATTTAAATGCAACTTGTATTTCTTATCTGTGGAATTGAATTCCTACACAATTTCATATTAAAATCAAGCCTAAGAGAACAAGCGAAGAAACCAATAAGAACTGACAGTTTGGAAAAGTCTTTGATAGGGAGAGCCAAGAACTAGTACCTCCTCTGAGAATGGAAATGTTCTCTTTCTTTCCAAAGGCACACAATTGGGTGAGACTATTAATACACTACTGGGTTAAATTTAATTTACAGAGAAATAGGACATTCAAGAATATCCTCAAATAAAGACTGAAGGTCTTAATTGTAATAACAACCGACAGCAAATCATAAGAAGCATATAGCTGAGAGGAAATCACAAACAGTTAAATGGCTAGGAAAACACATTTGCTTAAATGGCAATGCAATTTGGAGTTGTGTCTTAAGTATTGTACTGTGAAATTTCAATTAGGAGCTAAGTGCTGTGAAATGAACTGTGCTCAAGGACTTTGGCCAGCCATTAGGAGTGCACTGCAATTTTCTGAGTATGATATAGACAGAGATCAGAATGAAAATTAGTATTTTGTTTGGAGTCTAACGCTTTGATGCCTCTTGAAGGTGTGTGTTTTCCATCATGGGGGATGGGATTGGTGTACGTATTTGTAAATGGGATGTACAAAATGTACAAGATGTTGTGTAAAGTGTCAGTCTGGGAGTAAAACAGAAAGTAGGAAAGTTCCCAGATACTTGGTGCACTTGAGTTCCTTTAATGGAAAGAAAAGAAAGAGACTTCATTATGGTCCCTTCAGGCAGGTTTGTCATTTGAAACACAATCACTGGAAGTGCACAGTTAAGGCATGTGGGTAAAGCATGTTGTTTTACTGTACACGGCAGCCCTAAGAGCAGCCATTCCGGAACTGACTGTGATAAAATGTAGCACTGTTAAATGTGTCTTTGGCTCTATCTCTTCTGGAGTGCTGGAGGAGAAAGAATGGTTTTGTTTCAAAAATGTTCTTGGAGTTGGTGAATTTAGTCAAGATTATGGATCCATCTCTCTATTTTGGGATTCCTGATCTGATTTTAGGATAGGATCGAACTTTGCCAGCTAATGTCGAGACCATCTTAGTCATCTTGCTAGAAAAATCATGGAAGGGTTGTCAAATGCTTCCAAGACAATCTTCCATCGATATGCTTGAGCCCAGCATAAGTTTGCCCTCAGGAAACATGCAGACAACAAATGCAGCCAGTATCTTTTGCCAGGCATTAAGGAGTGTTGGTAAAACAAAGATGAACATATTTCCAGTCTCATAAGGAAAGGGCACCATGTAGAGGGAAATGTGGGATTTGGAATCTGTCATTTAAGCTCAAATTCAATTCTGAGGCTCAAGAGCTGTGTGACCTTATGCTGAATTAATTGTGTTTTGTTAGATTGGGCAACTATAACAAAATGCCACAGGTTAGGTGGCATAAACAACAGACATTTATTTCCCACAGTTCTGGAGGCCAGGAAGTCTGAGATCAAGGTGTTAGGTGATTATGTTCCCGGTGAAGTTTCTCTTGCTATATGTAGTCTCATGTAGTGGAAAGAGAAAAGGCTCTGGTCTCTTCTTCTGCTTATAAGGACTCTAATTCCACTATGGGGATTCCACCCCCATGACCTCATTACTTCCCAAAGGCTCCAGCTCCAAATATTATCATATTGAGGGTTAAGGTTTCAAAATATGAATTTTGGGTGGACACAAACTTTCAGTCCATATCAGTCACTCTTAGCTTCAATTTTGTAATGGAAGAAATACGAACTACTTTATTACACTTGATGGAAATTAAATTCAATAATAAATACTAGTTTTTTTTATTATTATGTCATGTTAGTCACCATACAATACATCATTAGTTTTTGATGTAGTATTCCATGATTCATTGTCTGCGTATAACACCCAGTGCTCCATGCAGTACGTGCCCTCCTTAATACCCATCACCGGGCTAACCAATCCCCCCTCCCACCTCCCCTCTAAAACCCTGTTTGTTTCTCAGAGTCCATAGTCTCTCGTGGTTCATCTCTCCCTCCGATTTCCCCCCTTCATTTTTCCCCTTCCTTCTCCTAATGTCCTCCATGCTATTCCTTATGTTCCACAAATAAGTGAAACCATATGATAATTGACTTTCTCTGCTTGACTTATTTCACTTAGCGTAATCTCCTCCAGTCCCATCCATGTTGATGCAAAATTTGGGTATTCATCCTTTCTGATGGCTGAGTAATATTCCGTTGTATATATGGACCACATCTTCTTTATCCATTCATCTGTTGAAGGGCATCTCGGCTCTTTCCACAGTTTGGCTATTGTGGACATTGCTGCTATGAACATTAGGGTGCATATGGCCCCTCTTTTCACTACCTCTGTGTCTGTGGGGTAAATACCCAGTAGGGCAATTGCTGGGTCATAGGGTAGCTCTATTTTTAATTTTTTGAGGCAACTCCACACTATTTTCCAAAGTGGCTGTACCAACTTTTGTTCCCACCAACAGTGTAAGAGGGTTCCCCTTTCTCCACATCCTCTCTGACATTTGTCAATTTTTGCTATTCTAACTGGCATAAGGTGGTATCTCAATGTGGTTTTGATTTGAATTTCCCTGATGGCTAATGATGATGAACATTTTTTTCATGTGTCTGTTAGCCATTTGTATGTCTTCTTTGGAGAAGTGTCTGTTCATGTCTTCTGCCCATTTTTTGACTGGATTATTTGTTTTTTGGGTGTTGAGTTTGAGAAGTTCTTTATAGATCTTGGATATCAGCCCTTTATCTGTAGTGTCATTTGCAAAAATCTTCTCCCATTCCATGGGTTGCCTCTTTGTTTTGTTGACTGTTTCCTTTGCTGTGCAGAAGCTTTTTATCTTGATGAAGTTCCAAAAGTTCATTTTCGCTTTTCTTTCCCTTGCCTTTTGAAACGTGTCTTGAAAGAAGTTGCTGTGGCCAGTGTCAAGAGGTTACTGCCTATGTTCTTCTCTAGATTTTTGATAGATGCCTGTTTCACATTGAGGTCTTTCATCCATTCAGAGTTTATCTTTGTGTATGGTGTAAGAGAATGGTCAAGTTTCATTCTTCTGTATATAGCTGTCCAATTCTCCCAGCACTGTTTATTGAAGAGACTGTCTTTTTTCCATTGCATATTTTTTCCTGCTTTGTCAAAGATCATTTGACCACAGAGTTGAGGGTTCATACCTGGGCTCTCTATTCTGTTCCATTGGTCTGTGTCTGTTTTTGTGCCACTACCATCCTGTCTTGGTGATCACAGCTTTGTAATATACCTTGAAATCAGGCAAGGTGATGCTCCCAGCTTTGGTTTTCTTTTTCAACATTTCCTTGGCGATTAGGGTCTTTTCTGATTCCATACAAATTTTAGGATTGTTTGTTCCAGCACTGTGAAAAATGCCATTGAAATTTTGATCGGGATGACATTGAAGGTATAGATTGCTCTGGGTAGCATAGACATTTGAACAATGTTTATTCTTCCGATCCATGAGCATGGAATATTTTTCCATCTTTTTGTGTCTTCTTCAATTTCTTTCATGATTGTTCTGTAATTTCTAGAGTATAGATCCTTTACCCCTTTGGTTAGGTTTATTCCAAGATATCTTATGGTTTTTAGTGCTATTGTAAATGGAATCCATTCTCTAAATTCTCTTTCTACAGTTACATTTTTAGTGTATAAGAAAGCAACTGATTTCTGTGCATTGATTTTGTATCCGGTCACATTACTGAATTGCTATATGAGTTCTAGTAATTTGGGGGTGGAGTCTTTTGGGTTTTCCACATAAAGTATCGTGTCATCTGTGAAGAGAGAGAGTTTGACTTCTTCTTTGCCAGTTTGAATACCTTTTATTTCTTTTTGCTGTCTGATTGCTGTTGCTAGGACTTCTAGTACTATGTTGAACAGTAGTGGTGAGAGTGGGCATCCTTGTCATGTTCCCTGAACTTAAGGGAAAGGCTCTCAGCTTTTCCCCATTGAGAATGATATTTGCTCTGGGCTTTTCATTGATGGATTTTATGAAATTGAGGAATGTTCCCTCTATCCCTATACTCTGAAGAGTTTTATTCAGGAAAGGATGCTGTATTTTGTCAAATGCTTTTTCTGCATCAATTGAAAGGACCATATGGTTCTTCTCTCTCCTCATATTAATGTGTTCTATCACGTTGATTGATTTGTGAATGTTGAACCACCCTTGCATCCCAGGGATAAATCCCACTTGGTCGTGGTGGATGATGCTTTTAATGTATTGTTGGATCATATTAGCTAGGATTTTGTTAAGAATTTTGGCATCCATATTCATCAGGGATATCAGTCTGAAATTCTTCTTTTTGTTGGGGTCTTTGCCTGGTTTGGGGATTAAGGTAATGCTGGCCTCATAGAATGAGTCTGGAAGCTTTCCTTCTGTTTCTATTCTTTGAAACAGCGTCAGGAGAATAAGTATTATTTCTTCTTTGAATGTTTGGTAGAATTCCCCAGGGAATCCATCAGGCCCTGGACTCTTGTTTTTTGGGAGGTTTTTTTTCACTGCTCAATCTTGTTACTGGTTATTGGCCTATTCAGGTTGTCAATTTCTTCCTGTTTCAGTCTTGGTAGTTTATAGGTTTCCAGGAAGGCATCCATTTCTTTCAGGTTGCTTAATTTATTGGCATATAGTTGTTGATAATAATTTCTAATAATTGTTTCTATTTCCTCGGTGTTAGTCGTGATCTCTCTCCTTTCATTCATAATTTTATTAATTTGGTCCTTTCTCTTTTCTTTTGGATAAATCTGGCCAGAGATTTATCGATCTTATTAATTCTTTTAAAGAACGAGCTTGTAGTTCATTGATCTGTTCTACTGTATTTCTGGTTTCTAATTCATTGATCTCTGCACTAATCTTAATTATTTCTCTTCTAATGCATGGCTGAGGCATCATTTGTTGTTTTTCCTCCAGTTCTTTAAGGTGTATGGTTAGTTGGTGATATCAGGATTTTTCTATTTTTTTTGAGTGAGGCTTGGATGGCTATGTATTTCCCCCTTAAGACCGCCTTTGCAGTATCCTATAGGTTTTGGACCAATGTGTTTTTGTTCTCACTGGTTTCCATGAATTGTTTAAGTTCTTCATTGATTTTCTGGTTGATCCAAACATTCTTAAACAGAGTGGTCTTTAGCTTCCATGTGTTTGAATTTCTTCCAAAATTTTCTTGTGATTGAGTTCCAGTTTTAAAGCATTATGTTCTGAGAATATGCAGGGAATAATATCAATCTTTTGGTATCAGTTGAGACCTGATTTGTGACCCAGTATGTGGTCTATTCTGGAGAAAGTTCCAGGTGTGCTAGAGAAGAATGAGTACTCTGTTGTTTTAGGGTGGAATATTCTGTATATATCTATGAGGTCCATCTGGTCCAGTGTGTCATTCAAAGCTCTTGTTTCTTTGTTGATTTTCTGCTTAGGTGATCTGTCTATTGCTGAGATTGGAGTATTGAGGTCTCCTACAATTAACGTATTGTTATCAATATAACTATTTTGGTTAGCAGTTGGCTTATGTAGATGGCTGCTCCCATGTTGGGGGCATAGATATTTACAATTGTTACATCTTCTTGTTGGATAGACCCTTTAAGAATGATATAGTGTCCTTCTGTGTCTCTAACTACAGTCTTTATCTTAAAATCTAATTTGTCTGATATGAGAATTGCTACCCCAGCTTTCTTTTGAGGTCCGTTGGCATGGAAGATGGATCTCCATTGCTTCACTTTCAGTCTGGATGTATCTTTAGGTTCAAAATGAGTCTCTTGTAGACAGCATATGGATGGGTCCTGTCTTTTTATCCAATCTGCAACCCTGTGCCATTTTATGGGAGCATTTAGGCTGTTCACATTGAGAGTGATTATTGAAAGATATGATTTTATTTTCATCATGTTGCCTGTGAAGTCCTTGTTTCTATAGATTGTCTCTGTAAATTTCTATTCTATATCACTCCTGGGGTCTTTCTCCTTTTATAGAACCCCCCTTAATATTTCTTTCAGGGCCGGCTTAGTGGCCATATATTCTTTCACTTTCTGCCGGTCCTAGAATTTCTTTATCTCTCCATCCATTCTGAATGACAGCCTTGCCGGATAAAGTATTCTTGGCTGCATGTTCTTCTCACTTAGTACCTTGAATATGTCTTGCCAGCCCTTTCTGGATTACCAGGTCTCTGTGGGTACGTCTGATGTTATTCTGATGTTCCTCCCTCGATACATAAGGAATCTCTTCCCCCTAACTGCCCTTAAGATGGTTTCCTTGGTTCTATGATTTGTGAGTTTTACTATTACATGCCGGGGCGTTGGTCTGTTCTCTCCTCTCTGCCTCTAGGACATGAATATTTGTTTCATTCCTAAGTTAGGGAAGTTCTCAGCTATGATTTGCTCAAATGTATCTTCTAGTCCTCTCTTTCTCTCTCTTTCCACCCTCTCCGGGATCCCAATAATTCTGACATTGGAACGTTTCGTGGTGTCACTTATTTCTCTGATTCTATTTTCATGGATTTTGAGTTGTTTTTCCCTGGTCTCCTCTTTTCCTTTCTTTTCTATCAACTGGTCTTCTAGATCACTAATTCATTCTTCTGTCTCGTTTACCCTAGCTATTAGAGTATGTAGGTTAGATGGGATCTCACTGATAGCATTTTTAAAATTCTGCCAGATCAGATCTCATTTCTGCCCTTAGAGACTCCATTAATCAATTTCTCCATTCTAGCTATTGTCTTCATAACTGTTACCCTGAAGTCTATTTCCGACATCTTACTTATAA
The DNA here is from genome assembly GCF_002201575.2 of Neomonachus schauinslandi. Lineage (NCBI taxonomy): Eukaryota > Metazoa > Chordata > Mammalia > Carnivora > Phocidae > Neomonachus > Neomonachus schauinslandi. The sequence continues at coordinate 118,624,610 of NC_058411.1, read as the reverse complement.
CTATATCCATTTGTAAATGTGTGGCAGAAGTCACAGTCATGGAGTCTTTCCTGTTTTGGGGGTTCCTCTTCTTAGTCATTCTGTTGATGGGTGGTTGAGGGAATGTGCAGAGTCCAAAGTATTGACCACAACCTAAGCAAGATGCACCTGTTTTATAGGGACCTTAGGGTTGTCAGCCTCTTGTTCTTCCAGCCTGTCTTCTGGGGGAGGGGCCTGCTGCACTGTTACTCAGGCAACCCTGTTTGGGCAGAGTTGCCCTGCCCACTGTGGGGGAGGGATGGGCTCAGTGAAAACCGGCTTTTTGGGGGCTTTTGTTCTCTGGTGGCTTTCCCTGGAGGCTTTTTGCATCTCCTCTGAGAGTCAGAGCAGAAGGGACCATTTGCAACTCTCTGCCTCAGAGCAGAGAGATCGCAGTCTGTTCTTCAGTGAGCTCTCCAGACCACACTATCTCCGTTTCTGTCTGTGCTGCTAAAACCGCAGAGTCCTGGGTTGTGCTCCACACAGCAGCATTCCCAGTCCTTGCTTCCAGGTCCAGGCATGTCTCTGTCCTTTGTGCTTCTAAAACCACCAGTCACCCCCAGTTTGCACGTGCGCCCCCTGCAGCTCCAGGCTTCAGTCCAGGGGGCTGCCCTAAAGTCCTTTCTCTGCTGCTATCAGTCTGTGAGTCTGTGCCCGGTCCCCAGTGCTGAAGGCTTTTGTGCTCCTGTGTTATTTCACCTTCCTGGTGCCAGCGCTTATGGCAGCTCCCTCCCCCTTCTGTTTATCTTCCAATATCTGCCCGTTGAATCACAGCTCCCTGATTCATACCTCAAAACCAACCACTGGTGATATTCTGTTTGTAGAGATCCGGATCTATCTTCTTACCTCTCAGGCTGATTTTGTGGGTGTTCGGAGAGGTCTGGTAGATATCCAGCTCAATTTAGGGGACCAGTTGAAATAGGTCTCCTACTCCTCTGCCATCTTTTTACTACTAGGTTCTTTCTAAGGGAATACTTAAAAAGAAGAGAGATATTATTTAATCAGGGAACCACAATACCATGTACTACATGATAGCGATTTAAATAAGGTGCAATGAGAATGAGGGTAGCAGCAATTTTCTGCTTCAGTGGGGACCAAGGCATGGACAGAGTGAGGCAGTGTGCAGCAGTTGCATAGGAGTTAAACTGGGGAAGCCAGCTGAAGCTGAATATCTCATCATGACTGTCAATAAGTCACTTAGAGAGTGACTTAACTTCCTGGATCCGTAGTTTCCTCATCTGTAAATCCTCATACAATATCAATTAAGATTTTAAAAATTCTTTAATTAATATTGAATAGTAGTATATTAACATGCTTCATGTATCAGAAATATGAATAAGTGGTCTGAGAGTCTACCCTTGGCTGTTCCCATTTGCTTAGGTCCCATTTCCCCACTCCACTAATTGCTATTCTTTCAGAGATGTTTGTTTTATTTTGTTTTCCTTGTTTGTGTTTATTCTGGTATTTACAAGCCACATTCTCTTTTTTTCTCTCTCTTTCTAATTTAAACAAAATGGTTGTATAGAGCTTACACTGCTTTACAACTTGCTTTTTCCCTTAATATAGTTTGTGAGACTGTTTTAAATTGTTGAAAGCTGGTCTTAGAAACCCCCCTTAGAGACTGAGTTATGAAGTTATTTAAAAGTCCTGGTCATAAGCTGGTTTCATGTCACAGAACCCCAGGATGAATCCTATTGTGGCACTCTTCACCTTGGACACTTGCAGTCCCCACCTGTTTGCTGTGGGATATCACCCACATGCCACAGATGGTCCAATGCCCACTGTCTGTCCCCACTCCTCCTCAGTGCTCCAGCCCAGGGGACTGTCACTGCTTCACAGTGTAGCATGGGAGTGTCATGCCTGGTCATTCCTCATGACAGCCCCACACTCTGAAGAACAAAGCCATATGTGCATGGCATGCATCATGCTGGGGGCTTCTAGTCAGACTATTAGAAAACAACAGCCTCCCAGAGTGATCTAAAACAGGTCACCACAACTATGTTGATGTTTTCTCAGGTCTTCCCCCCCCAAAATTGCCTGTAGTGCTCAGTATTGAACTTTAAGGCAGCATGGTCAGAGGTAGTCATCATGATTTGTCATGATTGCATTTGTGAGGCTCATGAAGGCAGTTCTTCCCTGTCTTGGCTCTGGGAAGGTGATGACAGTGGGAATCAAACCCATCTTCCAAAGGTCCCCTTGGCGTCAGGGGACATGCTTTCAGAAAACAAGCTCCTAAACTCCTCTGAGAGATGCTCTGCGTAGATAGACCTCAAAGTCCTTTTGGTTCCTTGGAGGTCTCATTCAGGACCCTCATGAGGCTCACACAATATAAGGTGTGTGATGATGGCAAAACAACACAAAAATCAGTCAGCATCCCCCAACAATAAATACAACATCTTATTGAAATATGACTGAAGAGATGTAGTAATGTTTAGCTTGCCCTGAATATTGTGTGGTCTTGTGAAAGAATCTTCTACTCTTCTGTAGCCACTAAGTTAGAGAGACCTTCAACATGGACAGAGATTGGCCTTATCATTCATCTTTCTGAGTCACTGCATTTGCTTCTTAGTTATCTGTAGTATAAACCACTTAGAGCTACATCATCTATACAAACCTGTCCCCAGACTTGGACCATTCTTTCTTCAGGAGCATCATGAGAAATGACACAATGTTGAGTTAATCTTGTGTCCACTTCAGGGCCTATCAAGACTTCACACATGCTGGATGCTCAATAAGTGCCTTTTGAATGAATGAATGAATGAATGAACAATTAAGTGCCTATACCCTGTCGACCCTGCCAGTCACCATGGAAGCAGAAGGTTGGAGAGAAGGTGAGGGCAGTCCCTGTCTGATTTGGGCAGTCCCCCAAGATTTCCTTGTATTTACTGCCTCCAGTGATTCTACCTCTCTGGAACCCAGCTAAGGTTTAAATATACCAGGGTGAGGGGCACAGGCTAAAAGGAATATCTTCTTATACTTATCAAAAATGAGGAAACGATTCTTTATTTTTCTACAATTTGGTTTTATAAAACAGACAACATTCCTTATTGAAGATGGTGTGTGGTGTTTATAATGTTCTGGGAGATTAATTTGTTTTCACAAAGTGGAAGTCAGATAAAAGAAAGGAAAATCTAAATGCAAGTAAATGCTAAAGATCACACAAGGCACGCTGTAATCTTTGATACAAATAAATAGTCACACAGACCATAAACACATCCCTAGCCTTGAAAATCCATTAGGGAAACATTGCCTATGGCAACCAGAAGACCCTGCTCCTTAATAACTGGACCTTTTGTGATGTGTTTCTATGGTGACTGAAGCTCTGCCATCTGAACACACCGTTGTTCCCAGGAGGAGCTGATGAACAAAAGCTGTGAGGAGACTATTGGAGGAAAACAAAAGTTCCTTCCTTCTCTTTCCTTCTTTTCTTTCAAATCTCAATTTACTCAGAGTGGAGATGGGAATAAGTTGAAGTGGAAACTTACCTTGAATTTCAAATCATAGTCTACTGTGATTTTTGTTAATCTTTTAATTTGAAGTTCTGTCTTTATAATTTCAGTCATCACAATTCCATGACAGTTTTCTAAGGGAAACAATGGCTGCTTAGGAAAACAAATTTAGGTCTTACCAGTGGCTATAGGAGGAGGTTCTAAGCAAGGGGGACTGTGCTGGTTCATTCTGTCTGTTCAACCCAGGGCAGGTGTGCCACATTATTGCTGAAACCTGCCATTCAGTAGTGCTGCATTCTGCTTTTGCATCCTGATGGAAGGATAAAGCCCTGCTTTAATATTACATGGATGTGCTTAAGTTGGAACTGAATTTTAAAACTACATACTTGTGTGATCAATAAGAAATATTTTCTGCTTAAGAAATAATGATGATTGGGCACCTGGGTGGCTCAGTTGGTTAAGTGTCTGCCTTTGGCTCAGGTCATGATCCCAGGGTCCTGCAATTGAGTCCTGCATCAGGCTCCCGGCTCATCAGGGAGTCTGCTTCTGCTTCTGTCCCTCCCTCCTGTTTGTGCTCTCTCTCTCGAAAAATTAAATAAAATCTTTAAAAAAATAAGAAAAAGAAAAAGAAATAATGACAATCATCAGGAACATTGGGTGTCAAGCAGTGTCTTAGATGTTTACTCACATTGTGCCTCACTTATTCCTTACAAAAACCCAGAGACAGCCCTAAGATAAATGTAAGGTTATCTCTGATGAATAGATGTGGCATTAAGCTTAGGGAACTTGGTAGAGGTCACTTGGAAAGACTCTGGTTCCTTTCCCTAAGCTGATGCTCTCTCCTGAGACATACCACCTTCCTCATCATCACACTTCGAAATACCCTCTTGCAGATGTCAAGAAAGAATGCATGGCATGGAAAATGTATTCAAGGGCCCTAAATCTCAAGGGGCCTTCTTCTGTCAACCAAAAGGTGGTTTTTGTAATCCCCAGGTAGGATGAATGCTACCTTGTAGGCGTACCACAGAGTCAGTGGCATATTTTTTTTAAAAGATTTTATTTATTCATTTGACAGAGAGAGAGAGAGAGAGCACAAACAGGGGAAGAGGCAGAGGGAGAGGGAGAAGCAGGCTCCCCACAGAGAAGAGATTCTGTTGTGGGGCTTGATCCCAGAACCCTGAGATCATGACCTGAGCAAAGGCAGATGCTTAACCGACTGAGCTACCCAGGCACCCCAAGGCAGTGGCATCATTAAAGTCTGTCTTGTATCCTGATGCTTAGGTTATCAGGATTGGAAGGATCACCTGTGGTAAAAAATTATAGATGCACAGCCACAGTGCAAGGCTGCCAAAGGAGATATTGTTGGTCCCAAGGTCGAGTGTCTTCTTCAAGCTTCTGAGATTCTTAGAGATGGAAAGTCAAAGACACAGGGTCGGCTTGGAAACATGGACTCAGGAAGCCATCAATCATTTCAGCTCTCCTTTCCTATAAGACCTTAGAATCCCATGGTCTGGGAACATCTGGGACACTGGGCAGGGATATATGGGCTGTAGAGCCACTTAATTCAGAGGGAAGCCAGCAGTGGGTGGCCCCTGGGGAAGTTCTGCTTCCAGAATCTCTTTCACTGAAGCACAGTGAGCTTCACCCACTTAGCCCTGAACTCCTACCATTTGTTTCATTTGCATTTATTTTGTCTTCCCAACCAGACTGAAAGGTCAGCCACCCAGAACCCCTCTTTGCACCCCCTGCTGCCAAGAGCTGGCCCAAGCTGAGCATGCTTTGGCTCTCTACCTGTTTTGGTTGCTTGAGAGTGAAAATTTGCACAATGGACTGTTCAAACACCCTTGAAACATCCCAGTGAGAAATGTGCTCCTTCTACTCAGTGAAGTACAATGCTTGAGGGCCAGGCCTAGACATGGCCCCATTTGTAAAAAGAAAGAGACATTTTATGTTATAACTATAGAAATAATAACATTTGGAAGCTAGAAGTGTCTTTTGAAATCATTTGGTCAAATTTTGTAATTTTGCAGATAAATTCATAAAACCAGAAAGCTTAATGTACTTGTCCATAGTTGCACAGCTAGTTCATGGTCTACTAGTATATTACAGTGTGTTTTTCCTAATAGTAATGGACATGACAGCTGGGCTATGTGACAACTTCCACTGATACCCTTCTGCAGGGGTATCACCTTGCCCCCATGTCCAAGGACCCTTAAGTAGCATAAATTCCCTTGGGTTTTCAAGTGTGTTTCAGTTCTGCTCCTTATGAGGTCTGTAAGTGTGAGCATTTTAAAGGATATACAGTTAATTCTCATTAATCGAGGCAGATGCTTTCTATAAAATCACTGTGAACACTGAATTAGCAACCTCTAAACATTATTGTTCCTAGGAGGAAATACAGAGTTAGGTTTCTTCAAACCTCTGGCCACAACATTTTTATCAACTGATCATTACATAACCTTCTTTTATGGGTGTTTCTACTTAAAGACACCTTATTTAACGTGTATTATTGATTCATTAACATTGAACTCATGGCTAACAGCAGCATAGCTTATGCCTGAATGGAGCTTATCTGATACATATTTTCTTTATAAGGCACACCACAGCCTTCTTGCACTTAAGAACACTAGACAGAACTTTAGCACTACATGTTCTAAACAGTGAACTCACAGCAAAAAGCACAAAAATGTAAAAAGCATGACACTAAGTACACCACAAAAAGGACACTTGTTTTTGTATGAGAACTGAAACAAGAAAGCAGAGAATTACCTTGTCCTGTGTCAGCTAGGAAGGTGTGGATTAGGTGACTCAAACTTTCTGCTGCTCTGCACATGTCTGCAAATGACTAGGAATTGAATTTTGGATGACAAATATATTTTGGTAAGTGAATTTGCAAATTTGGAATCTGTGAATAATGAGGATTGACTGTATATGCATAATGTTTATTGGTACAGTAGGACTTTTTATTTATTTTTAAAGATTTTATTTTATTTATTTGAAAGAAAGAGAGTGTGCATGTTGAACAGGGGCGGGGTTGGGGCAGCCCAACTCGGGCCTACCTCAGGACCCTGGGATCATGACCTGAGCCAAAGCCAAGACTCGGACACCCAACTGACTGAGCCACCCAGGCGCCCCAGTAGGACTTTTTATTTAATAAAACTTTGTAATAATAAAAACCCACCTTGATTGACTCTTGTTAATTAGTGAAGTAGAGCTGGCATATGTTAATCAATTAAATTAATTAACAATAGATTCCAAGATAAATTGGGTGTTTAATTTGTGCCCAGTGTTTTGTCAGTGCAGAGGGGATAGAGATCCAGTACAGTTTCTGTTCTTAAGGAGTTTACACTCTTTTTGGGGAAACACATGCTAGGCACTGTGACAAATGCTAGAACAGGAGAAAGCCAATTATGTGTCAGGGTAGAATTATGTGTAAATCTGGGGAAAGTCACTCCTGAGCTGAGTCTTGAAAGACATAGGAACAAAGGAGGTAAGAGAGCTGGTTCCCAACAGAGACCTGCAATGCTAGTAAAGCATTCAGGTTTACTCAAAACCCTAAGAAATGAGGCTGGCCTGGAAGGCAGGAGAAGATCAGGAAAGCCTTCTGTGGAATTCTAACCTCCGACTGTTATACACGCAACATGGGAGTTATTACTTAAACAATTTCCTTTGAAAGGGGAAGAAACCTGTTTTGAATTCCAAACAGGTCCTTGTCATTGCTGGTTGGAAAAGAGATTGTAAGTAGAAGGGAGTAAAGGAAGACATCTTAAATTAGGAAGATGTTTATTCATTAGTTTGTAGTTCATTTCTTTGCTACTCATTCATTTTTTCATTCGACTAACATATTTTTTGAGGGTGTTAGTAAAGTCTCAGGCTCTGGGGATTCAGCAACAAAACAGCCAGAATGCACTCTCTTTAAGGAGCTTATATGCTGGGATGGGGGGTGGTAAAACAAAGAGGTGCTGACACAGTATCCTTGGGTGGTCCTAACAACTATGGAGAAGGATGGAGGGGCAGTGGGGGCAGGGCAGGAACAGTTGCCCAATACCATTGCACTCTGTGGAGGTGATATGGGAGTCCTGGTCTCATGGGGACCGCTGTGCACAGATGAAAAGATGGGTCTCATTGATCTCAAAGTCATTGCAAAGGAGAGAACAGCTCCTGCAAATTGTGACTTTGTGGGAGAAGGTGCAATCTTATCAGGAACCCCTGGTCTGGGGCTACCCTTGATTCAGTGGGAGAGAGTGCAGGAACCAGGAGGGCCAGTGGAGAGGAAGGAGGTAGGGTTTGACAGGTGTTAGGGAATTAGGAGGGGCAGGACTGGAACCAGTGGAATATGGAGAGCAGGGGGCATCTCTGATTACTGGGTTGGACTATAGAAGCCAGTTGGCTTCTGCTTGGACTTGCTGAGATTGGATTCCTGTGGGTCCTCTGATCAATCAGATCAGTTAAATGCAAATCTCTGTATGAAGTTCTAAGCCCTTCATATATCACCTTGGCATCCTTGAAAGAACCTGTCAGATAGCAGCTGTATGGTTTCCCACCTCTCATGGGAGAGCCATGGTGCAGGGAGGCCAAAGTCGTAACACTGGATTAGAATCTGTGACTTACGCCCTTTGGAGGTTGAGGTGAGGCTGATGCAGGAAGGCTTGCAGAAAGACCCCAAAGGAGAACAGAAGCCTGACAGGCAACTTAGTCAGCTGGTGGCAGCATCAGGGTTATTACAGAATGAGGAGGGGAAGGGGGATAGCAGGAATGAGCATTCATGATCTATCAGCCCTGCCCACTCTCCCACCAGCCCTAGTGGGGCTGGGTCCCTTGCACACCCAGCCTGGAGACCAGCTGCTTGGGAGATTCCAGGAGCCCCCATGGAGGCTGATGTCTTTGGTCTGCTGAGGGAGGGGCAGAGAGTTTTAAAAGCTCCCCAGGTGGTTCTAATGGGAAACCAGAATTAAATGAGAAATTAGGTCCACAGGATTTCCAGACCCCAATGCCTGGAGCCAGCTTAAAGCAGGAGACATGGATCAGGCAAGGAGATGGTGACCTGTGTCCCTGCATGCATTTCTGTGTGCCATGTGTGCTATTAAAAACAGAAATGCAATTGCTGGATGTTTGATACCATTCTCTAGATTTGATGGTGCCCTGGATTTTGCAAACAGAATTTCCCTGAGAAAATGGCAAGTTGTGTCTTTTTACAGCACAAAGACTTCACTGGTTCATGATTTAAAGCCCCTTCCTTTGAGGACTCTTGGGCACACACGAGGGGACAGGTCAGCCAGCCCTACTCCACCAGTTATCACTGCACCCTCCTCCCCTTATCCTTGTTACCAGCTTCGTGTCTGCTCCATAAATCACTGCGTTATGCAAATTGAAAAATCTGCCTGTGGCTCCATGAGGAGAAATCACCCACAAATGTGGATTTCCATGGAAACCAAACGCAAAGTGCAACAGGAAGGAAAGAAAGGGGAAATTAGACCTGCAGCTTCGTTTTCATCAGCGTCATTCTTTCTCATTATCGCCGCTCCCCCATCCACTTCTTTTATTGTATGCACTTTTAGACAAGAGTGTTTTTTTTTTTCTTTTTTCCTGGTGGAGTTCCAGAAGTTCAATATTCAGTCTAGAAAAGGATGATTTATTTAGAGACCTTTGTGAAAAGCTATATGGAGAATGGTGGCCATTTTCTCATTATTATTAAAGAAAAGCAGGAAAAGGAACCAGGAACCTTCATCCCAGTAGGAAAGATACAGATAAGCTTTAAAGAACTTCCCGATTGATACGAGTATAAAAGACTAGATAAGGATTGTAGGAAGGACTGAGAATATTGTTTCTGGGAACTCCTTTAATTGTAAGATAGTGTGCTAGTCTGCTAGGGCTGTGTAACAAAGTACTAGACTAAACAACAGAAATTTATGTACTAGCAGTTCTGGAAACTGGATTTCTGAGATCGAGGTGTTGGCAGGTTAGTTTCTCCTGAGGTGTCTCTTCTTGACTCACAGACAGCTATTTTCTCCCTGTGTCCTCACATGTGGTCTTTCCTCTGTGCATGTACATGTTATGCCCAAATCTCCATGGTCATCCCTTAGTCTGTGTGTTGTCTGCATCTAAATTCCTTCTTCTTATAAGAACACCTGTCAGTCTAGATTAGGGCCCACCTCATTTTAGCTTAATCCTCTCTTTAAAGGTCCAACCTCCAAACACAGTCACATTCTGAGGTACTGAGATTTAGGGCTTCAACATATGAATTTTGGAGGAACATAATTCAACCTATAACAGATTCCATTTGGAGAACATGATTTAGAATCTAGCAGGTGAGAGCTGGAGGAAATCTGTCTTAGAAATCTGGCCTCAAAGCCTGATTTCACAGACAGATCACTGAGGCCCAGGGCAAGTGACTCAGTGAAGCCCACCCAATGGGGTAAATTGAGTGAGAGGTCTGTAGACACCCTGTCCCAGCATTATAAGTCCACATTTTAGACTATGTGGAACTCTCTAGAAGAATGTGCTTACATCATTGTTGCTCTGCCGCTGACACAGGCTACATGTGACTGTTTGGCAAACAGGAACCTTTGTGAGTGCCTGATCATGCAGCCCTCTCAGAACAAGGATGGGAGGCATGATTCCATGTAGATAAATGGTCGTACACAGGATACACAGGATGTGCTTCTTCAGATCAACTTTGGAACATCATCCCCCAAATCCTGCTGATTGTGATCTGGTGAAGGTGATTCCTGGGACCTCCCTGCCTCACCTCACCCTCTAAAGGCTTTGACAGAGGAGATGATAAATGAGCGAACCAGAGTGTCTTCCAGTATGGAACCAGATGCAAAAGCCTATATTCACTGAGTCACTGGAAATTGAAATGGTAACCCCCCAGCACTAGAATGCAAAGGGATCACTGCAAGACTTATTAAAAATGCAGTCCTGTTCAAGAGCTTTTGATGAATTCTGGGTTATGGTTCAGGACTATCTCTAACAAGCATTGAGGATTGAACCTGAATCAGATTATCCTGTCGTCACATCTGGAATAACAATGATTTAGACCCTTCCTATTCAGAATGTGGTCCCTGGACAAGCAAGTGCAGCATTACCTGGAAGCTGTGAGAAGTTCAAAATCAGCCACACCATAGATTGACTGAATGAGAATCTGAATTTTAACTCAAGTTTGGGAAGCTCTGCTTTAAGCAGCTATATTCATGTGATCTGATCGTCTCCTTTGATAGTCATGGTGGGATTGTCCAAATCATTAGTTAACAGGATGTTTCATAGATGTCCAAATGTTTCAAAAATTATCATTAGCCACCCTGAGAAAGTTACTATCAACAACTGTGAAGGATAAGAGATTTTATACTAATTTTAAACTAGTAAATTAGCCTGCCACCATTTCCTAGAAGCTAGCCAAAGATGGAAGACTCCTGGGTCAGAGACAAGTATAGTAGGCAGCCTGAACTTTGGGTGCATGTCTGTTCCCCTTGCCCAGTGGACAGTGTGGACAGGGGGTTTGTATCATAGTTGTGGAGACCTGAGGGAAACCCCAGCCAATGCCATAGAAGGAGACATTATTTTCCTAGTCAGAAAGATATTGCATACAGAGAAGCCCAGATATGCTAAGGTTTATATTCAACACATAGAGAATTAATTAATAGGACTTAATTCAGGTTCCTTAAGGAACCTTTGGAAGTAGCAATGCATATATTTGAATGTAATTTCCATCCTGCACATTCTACAACAGAGATCTGTTAGAATCTGTTTTTACAGAAAGGTAGTGGGTGGGTCACAAGGCTGTTCAGATTCCTCTGTCAGCTTAATCACAAAATGAATTAGTTGAAATAATAGAAATTAAAATATTAATAATAGATGATAATATGTTTCTATTTTTAGTACTTTACATTGATTAATGCACTTTCACATTCAGTATCTAATTTAAGTCTCAAAACCCGATTGCTTCTTCTTCTTTTTTTTTTTTTACTATGAAGAAGACACTCAGAGAGATTAAGTAACTTGTTCCAAGTCACAGGTAATTCAGTAGAGCCAACTCTCACATCCAGGGACTGTGACTTTCTAATAAGGAAATTTTAGCTGATACATTTATTCAGTTAAGGAAAAAAATGGAACTAGATTTATGCTTACAAATAAAAATCAATACCACTAATTCTACCAGGAAAAAGAATAACCAAAAGGTACAGATGAATTAATTTTTCCCCTTCTACAGACATTTTTGTGACAACTTAGCACTTTCCAGGGAACATTTTTTTTTTTTTCAACATGCAGAATCATTAACAAGATTTAGTTCTTCTCATGGCATCTGTTTCCCTGGAATCAGGAATCTTGATGGAAATGGAATCCAGGGGAGTGTTGTTATATTAGAAACTTATTTCTGAATCCATTCAAAGAATGTTTCTGAAATATTATAAAAGAGCCTGTGTGGTATCACATTAACTACTATAAAGCTTGCATATGGGAAGCTTTTATCTAATCAACCACATGGCATAATCACAGGCTTAGTAAATCATATTTAGGAGCAGACTTAAAGAGATTTTTTAATATCCCATGCAGTATATTTAGGAGAGTGTTAATGCCAACTTTCCTTTTTTTCTATCTTCTTTATTTTTAGTGTACACATTATTCTGTTATCATTAATGCTGCCTTACACCCATCCTCATTTATCATAGCATAGGGACAGGCTTGTCCTATGGTTTTCTGTCTATGTAGACATTTTCCTATCTGTCTATCTACCTATTGTACCATGCTCCCAAACTCCTCCTTCCTTCCCTTCCTACCTTCCTCTCCCTTCCCGCCTCCCATTTTCTTCTCTCTTATGTGCTCTCTTTCCTTCTTATTCCTTGACAGACATCACAGTAGGTGATAGCAAAACAATGACTGCTTTCTAGGGTCTTCCAGTCATTGAGTGTACACAAGCTTCTTGGTACAGCTTCCAGACCATGGCATGTCCATTCTCTAATGTTAAAAGAATTTGGGGAGGGAAAACAAATGCTAATTTCCTTAGAACTTCGTTTGTAGGTCACTAGATTTGTTTTTACCTTGATGCCTTTTTCTTAATATCTTTTCAATTATGCATTCAAATAATACAATTCCTTGGAAAATCCTAGAAGCAAATTGCTGGCTTGAGATTTAGAACTACATCAGAGGCCAGCCCCAGTGAATATGTCTTTGTTATTCACTGAAAGAGGAAAAACTGAATAGACAGGCAGGAGTTTGTGACTAGCACAACTGAGTCAAAATATTGGTGGTAGCCATCATTTTAGAAGTCCCTTAGTTGTGCCATTACCATAAAGCTGTAACCTGTGTGGGGAGGACAAGAGGAATCCTTTGGTATTCCACAACAAGCAAGTAAGAGAAAGGACATGGGGGGTGTGGAGTAGGAGACCTGGATTTCTTCTGGTCTCAGGAATTCAGCTGGATAGGGATTGAACCATTATGAACACCTACGAACTCAACAGAAGATCAAAGAAAAGAATAGCGACAACTCCCTGAAGACAAAAGCGATCACTTTCTGGAAGACAAAATGACAAGACGGAAAAAATCACCTCAACAAAAAGAACAAGAGACAACACCGACTGCCAAGGACCTACGCAATACGGACAATAGTATGATGTCGGATCTAGAGTTCAGAATGATGATTTTAAAGGTACAAGCTGGGCTTGAAAAAAGCGTGGAAGTTATTAGAGAAACCCTTTCTGGAGAAATAAAAGAACTAAAATCTAACCAAGTCGAAATCAAAAAGGATATTAATGAGGTGCAATCAAAAATGGGGGCGCTAACTGCTAGGATAAATGAGGCAGAAGAGAAAATCAGTGATATAGAAGACCAAATTATAGAAAATAAAGAAGCTGAGAAACAGAGAGATAAACAACTACTGGATCATGAGGGCAGAATTCGAGAGATAATCAATACCATAAGACGAAACAACATTAGAATAATTGGAATCCCAGAAGAAGAAGAAAGAGAGGGGCAGAAGGTATATTGGAGCAAATTATAGCAGAGAACTTCCCTAATTTGGGGAAGGAAACAGGCATCAAAATCCAGGAAGCACAGAGAACCCCCCTCAAAAATCAATAAAAATAGGTCAACACCCCAACATCTACTAGTAAAACTTACGAGTCTCAGAGACAAAGAGAAAATCCTGAAAGTAGCTTAGGAGAAGAAATATGTACCCTACAATGGTAGAAAAGTTAGACTGGCAACAGACCAATCCACAGAGACCTGGCAGGCCAGAAAGGATGACATTATATATTCAGAGCACTACATGAGAAAAATATGGAGCCAAGAATACTATATCCAGCTAGGCTGTCATTGAAAATAGAAGGAGAGATAAAAAGCTTCCAGGACAAACAAAAACTAAAAGAATTTGCAAACACAAAACCAGCCCTACAGGAAATCTTGAAAGGGGTCCTCTAAGCAAAGAGAGAGCCTAAAAGCAACATAGACCAGAAAGGAACACGGACAATATACAGTAACAGTCACCTTACAGGCAATACAATGGCACTAAATTCCTATCTTTCAATAGTTACCCTGAATGTAAATGGGCTAAATCCCCCAATCAAAAGACACAGGCTCTCAGATTGGGTAAAAAAAGAAGACCCATTGATATGCTGTTTGTAAGAGACTCATTTTAGACCCAAAGACACCTCCAGATTGAAAGTGGGGGGGGCAAAACCATTTACCATGCTAATGGACCCCAAAAGAAACCTGGGGTGGCAATCCTTATATCAGACAAATTAGATTTTAAACCAAAGACTGTAATAAGAGATGGGGAAGGACACTATATCCTACTTAAAGGATCTATCCAATAAGAAGATCTAACAATTGTAAATATCTATGGCCCTAACTTGGGAGCAGCCAATTATATAAGGCAATTAACACAAAAGCAAAGAAACACATCGAGAACAATACAATAATAGTGGGGGACTTTAACACCCCCCCTCACTGAAATGGACAGATCATCTAAGCAAAAGACCAACAAGGAAATAAAGGCTTTAATGACACACTGGACCAAATGGACTTCACAGATACATTCAGAACATTCCATCCCAAAGCAACAGAATACACATTCTTCTCTAATGCCCATGGAACATTCTCCAGAACTGATCACATCCTAGGTCACAAATCAGATCTCAACCAGTACCAAAAGATTGGGATAATTCCCTGCCTATTTTCAGACCACAATGCTTTGAAACTAGAACTCAATCAAAAGAGGAAAGTTGGAAAGAACTCAAATACATGAGGCTAAAGAGCATCCTACTGAAGAATGAATGGGTCAACCAGGAAATTAAAGAAGAATTAAAAAAAATTCATGGAAACCAATGAAAATGAAAACACAACTGTTCAAAATCTTTGGGATGCAGCAAAGGCAGTCCTAAGAGGAAAGTATATAGCAATACAAGCCTTTCTCAAGAAACAAGAAAGGTCTCAAATACACAACCTAACCGTACACCTAAAGGAGCTGGAGAAAAAACAGCAAATAAAGCCTAAACCCAGCAGGAGAAGAGAAATCATAAAGATCAGAGTGGAAATCAATGAAATAGAAACCAAAAGAACAGTAGAACAAATCAAAAAAACTAGGAGCTGGTTCTTTGAAAGAATTAACAAGATTGATAAACCCCTGGCCAGACTTATCAAAAAGAAAAGAGAAATGACCTAAATCAACAAAATCATGAATGAAGGAAGAGAGATCACAACCAACACCAAAGAACTACAAACAATTATAAGAACATATTATGAGCAACTTTATGCCAGCAAATTAGATAACCTGGAAGAAATGGAGGCATTTGCCAGGTCTCTGTGGATTGGAGACCTAAAACCACTAAGGAAATTGAAGCAGTCATCAACAATCTCCCAACAAACAAAAGCCCAGGGCCAGATGGCTTCCCAGGGGAATTCTACCAAACATTCCAAGAAGAATTAATACCTATTCTTCTGAAAGTGTTGCAAAAAATAGAAATGGAAGGAAAATTTCCAAACTCGTTTTATGAGGCCAGCATTACCTTCATCCCAAAACCAGAAAAAGACCCCGCCAAAAAGGAGAATTACAGACCAATATCCCTGATGAACATGGATGCAAAAATTCTCACCAAAGTACTAGCCAATAGGATCCAACAGTACATTAAAAGGATTATTCACCATGACCAAGTGGGATTTATCCATGGGCTGCAAGGTTGGTTCAACATTGCAAATCAGTCAATGTGATACAATACATTAACAAAAGAAAGAACAAGAATCATATGATCCTCTCAATAGATGCAGAAAAAGCTTTTGACAAAGTACAGCATCCTTTCTTGATCAAAACTCTTCAGAGTAGAGGCATAGAGGGTACATACCTCAATATCATAAAAGCCATCTATGAAAAACCCACAGTGAATATCATTCTCAATGGAGAAAAACTGAAACCTTTCCCCCTAAGGTCACAAATGCGACACGGATGTCCACTATCACCACTGCTGTTCAACATAGTATTAGAAGTCCTAGCCACAGCAATCAGACAACAAAAAAGAAGTGAAAGGCATCTGCATCACCAAAGAAGAATTCAAACTCTCACTCTTTGCAGATGATGATAGTTTGTGGAAAACCCCAAACACTCCACCCCAAAACTGCTAGAACTCATACAGGAATTCAGTCAAGTGGGAGGATATAAAATCAATGCACTGAAATCAGTGGCATTCCTATACACCAACAACAAGACAGAAGAAAGGGAAATTAAGGCGTCGATCCCATTTACAATTAAACCCAGAACCGTAAGATACCTAGGAATAAATCTAACCAAAGAGACAAAGGATCTGTACTCAGAAAACTATAAAATACTCATGAAAGCAATTGAGGAAGACACAAAGAAATGGAAAAAGGCATTCCATGCTCATGGATTGGAAGAACAAATATTGTGAAGATGTCAATGCTACCTAGAGCACTCTACACATTCAGTGAAATCCCCATCAAAATACCATCCACGTTTTTCAAAGAAATGGAACAAATAATCCTAAAATTCTATGGAACCAGAAAAGACCCCAAATAGCCAGAGGAAAGTTGAAAAAGAAAAGGAAAGCTGGTGGCATCACAACTCTGGACTTCCAGCTCTATTACAAAGCTGTCATCATCAAGACAGTATGGTATGGGCACAAAAACAGACACATAGATCAATGGAACAGAATAGAGAGCCCAGAAATGGACCCTCAACTCTATGGTCAACTCATCTTTGACAAAGCAGGAAAGAATGTCCAATGGAACAAAGACAGTCTCTTCAACACATGGTGTTGGGAAAATTGGACAGCCACATGCAGAAGAATGAAACTGGACCATTTCCTTACACCACACACAAAAATAGATTCCAAATGGTTGAAAGACCTCAATGTGAGACAGGAGTCCATCCAAATCCTAAAGGAGAAGACAGGCAGCAACCACTTCGACCTCAGCCACAGCAACTTCTTCCTAGAAACATCACCAAAGGGAAGGGAAAGAAGGACAAAAATGAACTATTGGGACTCCATCAAGATAAAAAGCTTTTGCACAGCAAAAGAAACAGTCATCAAAACCAAAAGACAACTGACAGAATGGGAGAAGATATTTGCAAATGGCATATCAGATAAAGGGCTAGTCTCCAAAATCTAGAAAGAACTTATCAAACTCAACACCCAAAGAACAAATGATCCCATCAAGAAATGGGCAGAAGACATGAACATTTTTCCAAAGAAGACACCCAAATGGCCAACAGACACATGAAAAAGTGCTCAATAGCACTCGGCATCAGGGAAATCCAAATCAAAACCTCAATGAGATACCACCTCAAACCAGGCAGAATGGCTAAAATTAACAAGCCAGGAAAGACAGATGTTGGCGGGGATGCGGAGAAAGGAGAACCCTCCTACACTGTTGGTGGGAATGCAAGCTGGTGCAGCCACTCTGAAAAATAGTATGGAGGTTCTTCAAAAAGTTGAAAATAGAGCTACCATAGTATCCAGCAATTGCACTACTGGGTAGTTACCCCAAACATACAAATGTAGGGATCCGAAGGGGTACATGCATCCCAATGTTTATAGCAGCAATGTCCACAATAGCCAAACTGTGGAAAGAGCCAAGATGTCCATTGACAGATGAATGGATAAAGAAGCAGTGGTATATATATACAATGGAGTATTATGCAGCCATAAAAAGGAATGAGATCTTGCCATTTGCAACAACGTGGATGAAACTGGAGGGTATTATGCTGAGCGAAATAAATCAATCAAAGAAAAGCATGTATCATATGTTCTTACTGATCTGAGGAATTTTTAATCTCAGGAAACAAACTGAGGTTGCTGGAGTGGTGGCAGGTGGGAGGGTTGGGGTGGCTGGGTGATTGACACTGGGGAGTGTATGTGCTATGGTGAGTGCTGTGAATTGTGCAAGACTGTTGAATCACAGATCTGTACCTCTGAAACAAATAATACAATATATGTTAAAAAAAAAAAAGAAGATAGCAGGAGGGGAAGAATGAAGGGAGGGAAATCGGAGGGGGAGACGAACCATGAAAGAATATGGACTCTGAAAAAGAAACTGAGGGTTCTAGAGGGGAGGGGGTGGGAGGATGGGTTAGCCTGGTGATGGGTATTAAAGAGGGCACGTTCTGCATGGAGCACTGGGTGTATACACAAACAATGAATCATGGAAAACTACATCAAAAACTTATGATGTAATGTATGGTGATTAACAAAACAATAAAAAATTTTAAAAAAAGAAGAAAGGACATAGGAAGGTCAGCACTGTAAATGGTGGTTAGGTCTAAACAGTTTCCTGAGGGGGGATAGACCCCTGGTGCATGCTCCACTGACTGAGCCAGCCAGTGCCTCTTTTACCTGTAATTCTTTTTTTTTCACTTTAAAAAAAAATTTTTTTATTCTTTTGTTAATCCCCATACATTACATCATTAGTTTTAGATGAAGTGTTCCATGATTCATTGTTTGTGCATAACACCCAGTGCTCCATGCAGAATGTGCCCTCCTCAATACCCATCACCAGGCTAACCCATCATCCCACTCCCATGCCCTCTAGAACCCTCAGTTTGTTTTTCAAAGTCCATCGTCTCTCATGGTACGTCTACCCCTCTGATTTCCCCCCCTTCATTCTTCCCCTCCTGCTACCTTCTTCTTCTTCTTCTTTTTTTTTTTTTTTAACATATATTGCATTATTTGTTTCAGAGGTACAGATCTGAGATTCAACAGTCTTGCACAATTCACAGAGCTTACCAGAGCACATACCCTCCCCAGTGTCTATTACCCAGTCACCCCCTCCCTCCCACCGCACCCGCCACTCCAGCAACCCTCAGTTTGTTTCCTGAGATTAAGAATTCCTCATATCAGTGAGGTCATATGATACATGTCTTTCTCTGTTTGACTTATTTCGCTCAACATAATACCCTCCAGTTCCATCCACGTCATTGCAAATGGCAAAATCTCATTCCTTTTGATGGCTGCATAATATTCCATTGTATATATATATACCACTTCTTCTTTATCTATTCATCTGTCGATGGACATCTTGGCTCTTCCCACAGTTTGACTATTGTGGACATTGCTGCTATAAACATCGGGGTGCACATACCCTTTCGGAACCCTACTTTTGTATCTTTGGGGTAATACCCGGTAGTGCAATTGCTGGATCATATGGTAGCTCTATTTTCAACTTTTTGAGGAACCTCCATACTGTTTTCCAGAGTGGCTGCACCAGCTTGCTTCCCACCAACAGTGTAGGAGGGTTCCTCTTTCTCCGCATCCCCGCCAACATCGGTCTTTCCTGACTTGTTAATTTTACCATTCTGCCTGGTTTGAGGTGGTATCTCATTGAGGTTTTGATTTGGATTTCCCTGATGCTGAGCGATACTGAGCACTTTTTCATGTGTCTGTTGACCATTTGAATGTCTTCTTTGGAAAAATGTCTGTTCATGTCTTCTGCCCATTTTTGATTGGATTTTTTGTTCTTTGGGTGTTGAGTTTGATGAGTTCTTTCTAGATTTTGGAGACTAGCCCTTTATCTGATATGTCATTTGTAAATATCTTCTCCCATTCTGTCAGTTGTCTTTTGGTTTTGATGACTGTTTCTTTTGCTGTGCAAAAGCTTTTTATCTTGATGGAGTCCCAATAGTTCATTTTTGCCCTTGCTTCCCTTGCCTTTGTGATGTTTCTAGGAAGAAGTTGCTGTGGCTGAGGTCGAAGAGGTTGCTGCCTGTGTTCTCCTTTAGGATTTTGATGGACTCCTGTCTTACATTGAGGTCTTTCAACCATTTGGAGTCTATTTTTGTGTGTGGTGTAAGGAAATGGTCCAGTTTCATTCTTCTGCATGTGGCTGTCCAATTTTCCCAAAACCATTTGTTGAAGAGACTGTCTTTTTTTCCATGGGACATTCTTTCCTGCTTTGTCAAAGATTAGTTGACCATAGACTGGAGGGTCCATTTCTGGGCTCTCTAATCTGTTCCATTGATCTATGTGTCTGTTTTTGTGCCAGTACCATACTGTCTTGATGATGACAGCTTTGTAATAGAGCTGGAAGTCCGGAATTGGGATGCCACCAGCTTTGCTTTTTTTTTCAACTTTCCTCTGGCTATGCGAGGTCTTTTCTGGTTCCATACGAATTTTAGGAGTATTTGTTCCATTTCTTTAAAAACGTGGATGGTATTTTGATGGGGATTTCACTGAATGTGTAGAGTGCTCTAGGTAGCATTGACATCTTCACAATATTTGTTCTTCCAATCCATGAGCATGGAATGTTTTTCCATTTCTTTGTGTCTTCCTCAATTGCTTTCATGAGTATTTTATAGTTGTCTGAGTACAGATCCTTTGTCTCTTTGGTTAGATTTATTCCTAGGTATCTTATGGTTTTGGGTGCAATTGTAAATGGGATCGACTTCTTAATTTCTCTTTCTTCTGTCTTGTTGTTGGTGTATAGGAATGCCACTGATTTCTGTGCATTGATTTTATATCCTGCCACTTGACTGAATTCCTGTATGAGTTCTAGCAGTTTTGGGGTGGAGTCTTTGGGGTTTTCCACATAAAGTATCATATCATCTGCAAAGAGTGAGAGTTTGACTTCTTCTTTGCCAATTTGGATGCCTTTTATTTCTTTTTGTTGTCTGATGGCTGTGCCTAGGACTTCCAATACTAGATTGAACAGCAGTGGTGATAGTGGACATCCCTGCCATGTTCATGACCTTAGGGGAAAGCTCTCAGTTTTTCCCCATTGAGAATGATATTTGCTGTGGGTTTTTCATAGATGGCTTTTACGATATTGAGGTATGTACCCTCTATGCCTCTACTCTGAAGAGTTATGATCAAAAATGGATGCTGTACTTTGTCAAATGCTTTTTTTGCATCTATTGAGAGGATCATATGATTCTTGTTCTTTCTTTTCTCAATGTATTGTATCACGTTGAATGATTTGCAGATGTTGAACCAACCTTGTGGCCAGGGATAAATCCCACTTGGTCATGGTGAATAATTCTTTTAGTGTACTATTGGATCCTATTGGCTAGTACTTTGGTGAGAGTTTTGTATCCATGTTCATCAGGGATATTGGTCTGTAATTCTCCTTTTTGATGGGGTCTTTGTCTGGTTTTGGGATCAAGGTAATGCTGGCCTCATAAAATGAGTTTGGAAGTTTTCCTTCCATTTCTATTTTTTGGAGCAGTTTCAGAAGAATAGGTATTAATTCTTCTTGAAATGTTTGGTAGAATTCCCCTGGGAAGCCATCTGGCCCTGGGCTTTGGTTTGTTGGGAGATTTTTGATGACTGCTTCAAATTCCTTAGTGGTTATAGGTCTGTTCATGTTTTCTATTTCTTCCTGGTACAGTTTAGGTAGTTGATATATGTCTAGGAATGCATCCATTTCTTCCAGGTTATCTAATTTGCTGGCATATAGATGCTCATAATATGTTCTTATAATTGTTTGTATTTCTTTGGTGTTGGTTGTGATCTCTCCTCTTTCATTCATGAATTTGTTGATTTGGGTCATTTCTCTTTTCTTTTTGATAAGTCTGGCCAGGGGTTTATCAATCTTGTTAATTCTTTCAAAGAACCAGCTCCTAGTTTTGTTGATCTGTTCTACTGTTCTTTTAGTTTCTATTTCATTGATTTCTGCTCTGATCTTTATGATTTCTCTTCTCCTTCTGGGTTTAGGCTTTATTTGCTGTTTTTTCTCCAGCTCCCTTAGGTGTAGGGTTAGGTTGTGTACTTGAGACCTTTCTTTTTTCTTGAGAAAGGCTTGTATTGCTATATACTTTCCTCTCAGGACTGCCTTTGCTGCATCCCAAAAATTTTGAATAGTTGTGTTTTCATTTTCATTGGTTTCCATGTATTTTTTTTAATTCTTCTTTAATTTCCTGGTTGACCCATTCGTTCTTCAGTAGGATGCTCTTTAGCCTCCATGTATTTGAGTTCTTTCCGACTTTCCTCTTGTGATTGAGTTCTAGTTTCAAAGCATTGTGGTCTGAAAATAGGCAGGGACTGATCCCAATCTTTTGGTACCAGTTGAGACCTGATTTATGACCTAGGATGTGATGTATTCTGGAGAATGTTCCATGGGCACTAGAGAAGAATGTGTATTCCATTGCTTTGGGATGGAATGTTCTGAATATGTCTGTGAAGTCCATTTGGTCGAGTGTGTCATTTAAAGTCTTTATTTCCTTGTTGATCTTTTGCTTAGACGATCTGTCCCTTTCAGTGAGGGGGGTGTTAAAGTCCCCCACTATTATTGTATTGTTGTTGATGTGTTTCTTTGCTTTTGTTATTAATTGCCTTATATAATTGGCTGCTCCCATGTTAGGGGCATAGATATTTAGAGTTGTTAGGTCTTCTTTTTGGATAGAACCTTTAAGTAGGATATAATGTCCTTCCTCATGTCTTATTACAGTCTTTGGTTAAAATCTAATTTGTCTGATATAAGGATTGCCACCCCAGCTTTCTTTTGGTGTCCATTAGCATGGTAAATGATTTTCCACCCCCTCACTTTCAATCTGGGGGTGCCTAATATGAGTCTCTTGCAGACAGCATATCGATGGGTCTTGTTTTTTAATCCAATCTGATAGCCTGTGTCTTTTGAATGGGGCATTTAGCCCATTTACATTCAGGGTAACTATTGAAAGATAGGAATTTAGTGCCATTGTATTCCCTTAAGGTGACTCTTACTGTATATTGTCTGTGTTCCTTTCTGGTCTATATTGCTTTTAGGCTCTCTCTTTGCTTAGAGGACCCCTTTCACGATTTCCTGTAGGGCTCGTTTCGTGTTTGCAAATTCCTTTAGTTTTTGTTTGTCCTGGAAGCTTTTTATCTCTCCTTCAATTTTCAATGACAGCCTAGCTGGATATAGTATTCTTGGCTGCATATTTTTCTCATTTAGTGCTCTGAAGATATCCTGCCAGTCCTTTCTGGCCTGCCAGGTCTCTGTAGATAGGTCTGTTGCCATCTAATGTTTCTACCATTGTAAGTTACATATCTCTTCTCCCGAGCTGCTTTCAGGATTTTCTCTTTGTCTA
This sequence comes from Neomonachus schauinslandi, assembly GCF_002201575.2. Classification (NCBI taxonomy): domain Eukaryota; kingdom Metazoa; phylum Chordata; class Mammalia; order Carnivora; family Phocidae; genus Neomonachus; species Neomonachus schauinslandi. The sequence continues at coordinate 118,601,636 of NC_058411.1, read as the reverse complement.
TGAGACTCGTAAGTTTTACTATTAGATGTTGGGGTGTTGACCTATTTTTATTGATTTTGAGAGGGGTTCTCTGTGCTTCCTGCATTTTCATGCCTGTTTCCTTCCCCAAATTAGGGAAGTTCTCTGCTATAATTTGCTCCATTATACCTTCTGCCCCTCTCTCTCTTTCTTCTTCTTCTGGGATTCCAATTATTCTAATGTTGTTTCGTCTTATGGTATCGCTTTTCTCTCGAATTCTGTCCTCGTGATCCAGTAGTTGTTTATCTCTCTGTTTCTCAGCTTCTTTTTTTTCCATCATTTGGTCTTCTATCACTGATTTTCTCTTCTGCCTCATTTATCCTAGCAGTTAGTGCCCCCATATTTGATTGCACCTCATTAATAGCCTTTTTGATTTCGACTTCATTATATTTTAGTTCTTTTACTTCTCCAGAAAGGGTTTCTCTAATAACTTCCATATTTTTTTCAAGCCCAGCTAGTATCTTTAAAGTGATGATTCTGAACTCTAGATCTGACATCGTACTAATGTCCGTATTGAGTAGGTCCCTGGCATTCGGTACTACCTCTTGTTTTTTTTGTTGAGGTGATTTTTTCCGTCTTGTCATTTTGTGCAGAGGAGAATAGATTAATGAGAGAACAAAATGCTAGGAGAGTAACAATGTCCCCAGAAAATATACTCTAAACAAATCAGAAAAGACCTGAAACAGTGGGAAGAGAAAGGGAAAGAGAGAAAAAGAAAAAACAAAAAAAAGAAAAAGAAAAAGATAAAGATAAAAACAAACAAAAATGGAACAAAACAAAACAACAACAACAAAAAAACCCAGAATGTGATCAAATATGATTGGGCTGGTATATAGATCAATGCCACACACTAGATTTGGGGTGTATTTTGGTCTGTTAGAAGAAAGTGCCTCCCAAAATTTTAAAGAAAGAAAAACTTACATATGTACTAAAACAAGGGTTGATATGATGAAGGGATGGAATATGACTTTAAAGATGGAAATTATAAAAAATTTTATAAAAGTAATTGATAAGAAGTTTTTTGAAAAAGAAAGAAGATTATCAAAAAAGAAAAAAGAAAAAAGAAAAAAAAAGTGAGAGAATGTCATCAGGTAGGGGAGTAGAAAAAAACAACATACTAGAGATTTAGGGTATATTTTGATCTGTTAGAAGAAAGTATCTCAAAATTTTAAAGAGAGAACTACTTATATATATATGCCAAAAATGCGGGTAACTACTATGCAGGGATAGAATATGACTCTCAAAATGAAAAATAAAAATGTTTTTTTAAAAAAGGCATTGATAAGATGTTGGTTGAAAAAGGGAAAAAGAAAAATTCCAAAAAAAAAAAAAAGAAAAAGAGACAGTTAAAAAAAAAATTAACTTTGAAAGACTTAAAAAATCATGGTAAAAAAGCCATGCATTCTATGTGTAGTATTCCCCTAGCGCTGGAGTTCTGCCATTCTCATTGATCAGTAAACTTGGTCTTGGCTGGCTGTTCTTGCGGATCTTCTGGGGGCGGGGCCTGTTGCCGTGCTTTCCAAATGTCTTTGCCAAAGGCAGAATTGCCCCGCCCTTGCCCCATCCAGGCTAAGGAATCTGCTCAGGTTGCTCTCCAGACCTTTGTTCCTGGTGAGCTTTCTGTACAGCTTTGGAGGTGGAGAGTGAAAATGGTGGCCTCCCAATCTCGGAGGAGCCTAGAACTCGCCGCCCCGCTCCTCAGTGAGCCCCCAGAGAAAAGCAGTCAGTCACTCCCGTCTCCCCGGTCTCCGGCCGCACTCCGTGCTCACCCGGCCTGTGACCGCGCGTTTCTATCTCTGGCACCCGACTCCGTGTGGAGTCTCCAAACCCAGCAGATCCCTGCGGTGCACTCCCACACTGCTCCTCCTGGGGGAGGAAGGTGAGTCTCCCTGGATCTGCCACTTGTTGGGTCCCTGCTGGAGGAGCAGTGGCCGGACTGTGCTGCAGATCACGGTTTATGGCAACCCGGAGCTGAGAGTCCACGCCCGGGCTCCGCCTCTGCAGCCGGCTTCCCTGCTCCGTTACCTGGGAGCTCTGCCACACTCAGGCACCCCTGGTCTTTCTGTGACCCCGAGGGTCCTGAGACCACACTGTCCCGTGAGGATTCCACCCCCCACTTAGCCACCAGAGTGACGTCCCTCAGCGGAGCAGACTTTTAAATATTCCAATTTTGTGCTCCACGGCCCTATCACTTGCCAGAAGTGACTGATGGAGGCCCCTCCCCCTCCGTCTATCCTCCTGAATATCACCTCTGTTCACTTCTCCGCATGTCCTGCCTTCTAGAAATTGGTCGCTTTTCTGATGAGAGAGTTGTTGCTATTCTTTCTTTGATCTCCTGTTGAGTTTGTAGGTGTTCAAAATGGTTTGATCCCTATCCAGCTGAATTCCTGAGAGGAGACGATATCCAGGTCTCCTACTCCTCCACCATCTTGCTCCGCCCTACCTGTAATTCTTAAGATTTGTATTTCTGGGTTTCTTTCAGGAGAAGAGGGGATAGACCCCTGTTGCATGCTCCACCGACTGAGCCAGCCAGGTGCCCCTTTTACCTGGAATTCTTAAGATTTGTATTTCTGGGGTTCTTTCAGGAGAAGGAGTTAAGATGTTAGGGTAGTAGGGGTACCCTGAGCCTGCCTTGTTCCTAGGACACAGCTAGATCAGCATCAAATCATTTTGAACAACTATGAAATTGATCTGAGGATTAAGAAAACAGTCTGTCTTATTGGAGGGAGAGGAAAAAGAAAAAACAATTGGAAGGAGAGAATGTGACAGATGCAAGTTTTGGAGACGTGAATTGGGGGAGAAACAAGCCATGGTGCTGTGAAGGGGAGGGAGCACTTTTTGCAGAGGGAAGTCAGGGAGGGAGGGAGAGAGCAGGAGAGAGAGCAGCACATAGGGTTTCATACGATGCCCCCCCTGTGGGGATCTCCTGAGTTGCATTGGGAGAGAATGCTCCCCTTCCTGGAATACATTTGGAAGAGGGTTTATAGCAATAAAAAAAAAAAAAGCTGTTATAACTGAGATGAAAAACTGACTGGATGTAATCACAAAGCAGATGAAAGAATCAGAGGAAAGAATAGGTGATATAGGAGATAAAATTATGGAAAATAATTAGGCTAAAAGAAGAGGGAAAGAAAACTATTAGATCACATGTACAGACTTAGGGAACTCAGCAATCCCACAAAGCACAATAATACCTTTATCATAAGAGTCCCAGAAGAATAAGATCAGGAAAAAGGGGCAGAAGGTTTATTTGAACAACTTATAGCTGCGAACTTCCCTAATCTGGGGAAGGAAACAGGCATTCAAGTCCAAGGGGTATAGAGAAGCCCCCTCACAACAACAACAACAAAACCCCAACAGGTCAACCTCAAGACATATCATAGTGAAACTTGCAAAATACAAAGATAAAGAGAAAATTCTGAAAGCAGCTAGGGACCAAAGGTCCTTAACCTACAAGGGTAGACACATAAGACTAGCAGCAGACCTGTCCACAGAAACGTGGCAAGCCAGAAAGAAGCAGCATGATATAGTCAATGTACTAAATGGGAAAAATATGCAGCCAAGAATACTTTATCCAGTAAGGCTGTCATTTGGAATAGGAGAGATAAAGAGTTTCCAAGAGAAGCAAAAACTAAAGGAGTTCAGGAACACTAAGCCAGCCCTGCAAGAAATGTTAAAGGGGACCTTTGAGCAGGAAAGAGACCAAAAGCCAAAAGACTAGAAAGGAAAAGAGGCAATCGACAGGAACAATGACTTTACAGGTAATACAATGGCACTAAATTCATATCTATCAATAATTACTCTGAATGTAAATGGACTAAATGCTCTAAACAAAAGACATAAGGTGTCAGAATAGATTAAAAAAAAAAGACCCATCAATATGCTACTTATAAGAAACTCATTTTAGACCCAAAGACACCTCCAGATTGAAAGTGAGGGGGTAGAGAACCACCTATCATGGTAATGGACAACAAAAGAAAGCTGGAGTAGCCATCCTTATATCAGACAAACTAGATTTTATTTTATTTTTTAAAGATTTATTTATTTGAGAGAGAGAGGGAGAGAGCATGCCAAAGGGTATGGCAGAGGGAAACAGAGAGAGAAACTTTAGCAGACTACACCCGGATCGGGGAGCCTGATACAGGGCTCAAACTCATGACCCTGAGACCACGGCCTGAGCTGAAAACCAAAAGTTGGGCACTCAACTGACTGTGCCACCCAGGCTCCCCAGACAAACTAGATTTTAAACCAAAGACAACAATAAGAGATGAAGAAGGGTACTATATCATAATAAAGGGGTCTATCCAACAAGATTATCTAACAATTGTAAATATCTATGCCCCTAACTTGGGAGGAGCCAAATATATAAACTGATTAATAACCAACTTAATGAAACTCATTGATAACAATACAATAATAGTAGGGGACTTTAACACCCCACTCACAGCAATTGACAGATCATCGAAGCAGAAGATAAACAAGGAAACAATGGCTTTGAATGACACACTGGACCAGATGGACTTAAAGATATATTCAGAACATTTCATCCTAAAGCAGCAGAATACACATTCTTTTTGAGTTCTAGTCTCCAGAATAGACCACATACTGGGTCACTAATCAGGCCTTAACAAGAACAAAAAGATTGATATCATACCACGTATATTTTCAGACCACAATGCTATGAAACTTGAAGTCAAGTATAAGAAAAAAATTGGAAGGATCACAAATACATGGAGGTTAAAGAACATCCTACTAAAAAATGAATTGGTCATCCAGGAAATTAAAGAAGAAATAAAAAAAATACATGGAAGCCAATGAAAATGAAAACACAACAGTCCAAAACCTTGGGATGCAGCAAAGGTGGTCCTAAGAGGAAAGTATATAGCAATACAGGCCTCCTTTGAGAAGCAAGAAGTCTCAAATACACAACCTAACCTTACACCTAAAGGAGCTGTAAAAAGTATAGCAAATAAAGCCTATAGCCAGCAGAAGAAGGGAAATAGTAAAGATTAGAGCAGAAATACATGATATAGAAATAAAAAAAAAAAGCAACCAGTAGAACAGATCAATGAAACTAGGAGCTGGTTCTTCAAAAGAATTAACAAAATTGATAAACTCCTAGCCAGACTTATCAAAAAGAAAAGAGAAAAGACCCAAATAGGGGAGAGGGAGGCAAGATGGTGGAGGAGTAGGGCCCCCTGTTTCAACTGGTCCCCTGAATTTAGCTGGATATCTAGCAAACCATTTTGAACACCCAAGAAATCATTCTGAGATATAAGAATATATATCTGGATCTCTAGAAGCAGAAAAGTGACTGCTTTTTGCAAGTTAGGATGTGTGGAGTTGTGAATCTGTTAGGGGGATATTGGAAGATAAACAGAAGGGGGAGAGAGCCTCCATAAGCTGGCTCCTGGAAAGTGATATAACACCAGAGTGCAGAATCTGGAACCCTTAGAAATCTGCTCTAGTGAGAGACATCCCTCTCTGAAAGGGACTCTAGAAATGAAAATGCAGAATTCTAGGTAAGGCATTGTGGTCTCAGGATCCAAGGAGTCACAGAGAAAATGGGGGTGCCTGAACTGGTAGAGTGCCCGAGCAGTAGAGTCAGGAAGCAGGTTATGGTCAACAAGCCCAGGAGCAGACACTCAACTCAGGTGGCCATAAACCATGAGCGCAGCTTGGTCATAATCACTCTTTTCCTGAGTGATTGAAAGCAGCCTGAAAAAGACTGGAACCTGCACCTGAAACTGGGCAAAAGCTCGCAGGGTGGTAGCAGTCTGGAAAGGATATTAGGGCAGCACCCAGAGAAGATCTAGGAGCTTCGGGCATGGATGTGAGCCCGTGGCAGGTCACCGTTATAGAGTCATAAAGGTCAGTGGCAGTCCCGGGGCCCTGGGACTACCTCTGAGAGAGTTGCAGTGGGCATACAACACAGGAGGCTGTGGTTTTTGGTGCATACAGAAGTGGAGACTGTCCCCTTGGGTTTATTAAAGAGGGCAATATTTCTGCTCTGGGCCAAAGGTTTGGTCATGGCCATTTTTACTCTGATCCTCTGAAGAGGCATGGAAAGCCTTCAGGGAACAAAAGCCACCCAGAGGACCAGTTTGCACTGAACCCATCCCCTGACAGGGGGTGGGACAACTCCGCCCAGGCAGGGATACCTGAGAATCAACCCGGCAGGCCCCTCCCCCAAAATACAGACTAGAACAGGTGGATGACAAACCTATGGATCCCACAAGACTAAAATTCCAATGCCAGGGGAAATTTTTTTATAGATATATGCTTCATTTTAGTCCTTTTAAAAACTCTATTCAATTTTATCTATATATATCTATATCTATCATCTATCTATCTATCTATCTATCTATCCATCATCTATCTATCATCTACATACATATATAAGTTTCACTTTCCTAGCAATTTTGGGATGTAGTGTCTTCTAACACACAGACCAAAATGCACCCAGGGATAAGTGGAACACCCTGCTTTGTCCACACTGTGAGATTATAGTCCCTCCCCGACCCCCATTTTTTTTTAAATTTTATTCTTGTGTTTCATTTTGGCTTTGTTTTTCTGTGGTGGCTCAACCACTCCGGATTTTGCTAGGGTGGATCTTGCTTGGGTCGTGGTTGATATTTTGGACTCTGTTTATTCACCCACCCATCGTTCTCTGGACAGAATGACAAGAAAGAGGAACCCACAGAGAAAAGAACAAGAGGCAGTGTTCTCTGCCACAGAGCTAATCGATATGGATATAAGTAAGATGTCAGAGATAGAATTCAGAATAGCAATCATAAAGTCAATAGCTAGGCTTGAAAAAGGCATTAGTGACAATATAGAATCTCTAAGGGCAGAAATGAGATCTAATCAGGCTGAACTAAAAAATGCTATGAATGAGATGGAGTCTAAACTGCATACTCTAACAGCCGGGTAAATAAGGCAGAAGAGAGAATCAGTGATCTAGAAGATAAGCTGATGGAAAGGAAGGAAGTTGAGGAAAACAGAGATAGGCAGCTAGTGGCCCATGAAAAAAGGTTTGGAGAGATTAATGATGCCACGAAATGTTCCAATGTCAGAATATTGGGATCCCCTAAGGGGTGGAGAGAGAAAAAGAGGGCTAGAGGGTATATTTGAGCAAATCATAACTGAGAACAGCCCTAATCTGGGGAAGGAAATAAGCAATCAGGTCCAAGAGGCAGAGAGGACCCCTCCCAAAATCAATAAAAGTAGATGAATACTAGTAGAACCCCGACATATAATAGTAAAGCTTGCAAATATTACAGCCAAAGAAACTATCCTGAGAATAGCTAGGGAGAGGAGGTTCCTTACATATGGAGGGAAGAACATCAGAATAATATCAAACTTATCCGCAGAAACCTGGCAAGCCGGAAAGGTCTGACAAGACATATTCAGGTTGCTAAATGAGAAGAACATGCAGCCAAGAATATTTTATCCAGCAAGGCTGTCATTCGGTATGGATGGAGAGATAAAGAGCTTCTAGGACAGGCAGAAACTGAAAAAGTATGTGACCACAAAGCCCGTCCTGCAAGAAATATTAAGGGGGATTCTGTAAGTCAAGAGAGACCCCAAGAGTAACATAGACCAGAAAGTAACTGAGACAATCTACAGAAAAGGGACTTACAGGCAATACAATGGCACTAAATTCATATCTTTCAATATTTACTCTGAATGTAAATGGGCTGAATGCTCCCATGAAAAGACACAGGGTTTCAGACTGGATAAAAAAGCAGGACCCATTCATATGTTGTCTACAAGAGACTCATTTGGAACCTAAAGACACCTCCAGATGGAAAGTGAGGGGTTGGAGAACCATTTACCTCCCTAATGGACCTCAAAAGAAAGCTGGGGTAGCAATCTTCATATCAGACAAATTAGATTTTAAAACAAAGACTGTAGTAAGAGATGTAGAGTGACACTATATCATACTTAAGGGGTCTACTCAACAAGAAGATCTAACAATTGTAAATATCTATGCCCCCAACATGGGAGCAATCAATAATATACACCAATTAATAACCAAAATAAAGAAACATATTGATAATAATACATTAATAGTGGGAGACTTCAACACTCCACTTGCAGCAATGGACAGATCATCTAAGCAGAAGATCAACAAAGAAACAAGAGCTTTGAATGATACATTGGATCAGATGGACTTTGTAGATATATACAGAACATTCCATCCTAAAACAACAGAATACTCATTCTTTTTGAGTGCACATGGAACTTTCTCCAGAATAGATCACAGACTGGGTCACAAATCAGATCTCAACTGATACCAAAAGATTGAGATTATTCCCTGCATATTTTCAGACCACAATGCTTTGAAACTGGAACTCAATCACAAGAAGAAATTTGGAAGGAACTCACACTTGGAGGTTAAAGAGCATCCTGCTAAAGAGTGAATGGGTCAGCCAGGAAATTAAAGAAGAACTTAAACAATTCACTGAAACCAATGAAAATGAAAACACATTGGTTCAAAACCTATGGGATACTGCAAAGGTGGCCCTTAAGGGAAGTACACAGCCATCCAAGCCTCTCTCAAAAAATTAGAAAGATCCCAAATGCACAAGCTAACCTTACACCTAGAGGACCTGGAGAAAGAATAGCAAATAAAGCTTAAACCAAGCAGGAGAAGAGAAATAATAAAGATTAGAGCAGAAATCAATGAAATAGAAAACAAAAGAACAGTAGAACAGATCAACAAAACTAGAAGCTGGTTCTTTGAAAGAATTAATAAGATCAATAAACCTCTGTCCAGACTTATCCAAAAGAAAAGAGAAAGGACCCAAATTCATAAAACCCATGAATGAAAGGGGAGAGATTGCAACTAATACCAAGGAAATAGAGACAATTGTTAGAAATTATAACCAGCAGCCATATGCCAACAAACTACGCAATCTGGAAGAAATGGATGCATTCCTGGAAACTTATAAACTACAAAGACTGAAACAGGAAGAAATAGACAATCTGAACATTCCAATGACCAGCAAGGAAATTGAAGCAGTAATCAAAAACCTCCCCCAAAACAAGAGTCCAGGGTGATATGGCTTCCCAGGGGAATTCTACCAAACTTTTTTTTTTTCTACCAAACTTTTAAAGAAGAAATCATACCTATTCTACCGAAGCTGTTTCAAAAAATAGAAATGGAAGGAAAATTTCAAAACTCGTTCTATGAGGCCAGCATTACCTTGATCTCAAAACCAGACAAAGACCCCATCAAAAAGGAGAATTGCAGACCAATATCTCTGATGAACACAGATGCCAAAATTCTCACCAAGATCCTAGCCAATAGGATCCAACAGTACATTAAAAGGATCATTCACCATGACCAGGTGGGATTTATTCCTGGGATGCGAGGGTGGTCCAACATTCGCAAATCAATCAGCATGATAGATCACATTAACAAAAGAAGAGACAAGAACCATGTGATCCTCTCAATTGATGCAGAAAAAAGCACTTGACAAAATACAGCATCCTTTCCTGATTAAAACTCTTCAAAATCTAAGGACAGAGGGAACATACCTCAATATCATAAAGCCATCTATGAAAAGCCCACAGCAAGTATCATTCTCAATGGGGAAAAGTGGAGAGCTTTTCCCTTAAGGTTAGGAACATGACTGGGATGCCCACTCTCACTACTGTTGTTCAACATAGTACTAGAAGTCCTAGCCTCAGCAATCAGATAATAAAAAGAAATAAAAGCATCTGAATTGGCAAAGAAGTCAAATTTCACTTTTGCAGATGACATGATACTCTATGTGGAAAACCCCAAAGACTCCACCCCAAAATTACTAGAACTCATACAGCAATTCAGCAAAGTGGCAGGATTTAAAATCAATGCACAGAAATCAGTTGCATTTCTATACACTAACAATGTGACTGAAGAAAGAGAAATTAAGGAATCAATGCCATTTACAATACCACCAAAATCCATAAGATACCCAGGAATAAACTTAACCAAAGAGGTAAAGGATCTGTACTCTAAAAACTATAGAACACTTATGAAAGAAATTGAGGAAGACACAAAGAGATGGAAAAACATTCCATGCTCATGGATTAGAAGAATAAACATTGTTAAAATGTCTCTGCTTCCCAGAGCAATCTATACATTCAATGCAATCCCTATAAAAATACCATCAACTTTTTTCACAGAGCTGGAACAAATAATTCTAAAATTTGTATGGAACCAGAAAAGACCCTGAATCACCAGGTAATGTTGAAAAAGAAAACCAAAGCTGGGGGTATCAAAATGCCTGACTTCAAGCTATATTAGAAAGCTGTGATCATCAAGACAGTATGGTACTGGCACAAAAACAGGCACATAGATCAATGGAACAGAACAGAGAACTCAGAAATGGACCCTCAATTTTATGGTCAACTAATCTTTGACAAAGGAGGAAAGAATATCCAATGGAAAAAAGACAGTCTCTTCAACAAATGATTTTGGGAAAACTGGACAACAACATGCAGAAAAATGACACTGGACCACTTTCTTATACCATACACAAAAACAAGTTCAGAAAGGTTTAAAGAACTAAATGTGAGATGAGAAACCATCAAAATCCTAGAGGAGAACACACGCAGAAACCTCTTTGTCCTCAGCCATAGCAACTTCTTACTGGACATGTCTCTGGAGGAAAGGAAAACAAAAGGAAAAATGAACTATTGGGACTACATCAAGATAAAAAAAAACCTTCTGCACAGTGAAGGAAACAACCAACAAGACTAAAAGGCAACCTACTGAATGGGATAAGATATTTGCAAACAACATATCCGATAAAGGGCCAGTATCCAGAATCTATAAAGAACTCATTAAAATCAACAACCCAGTTAAGAAATGGACAGAAGACATGAACAGACATTTCTCCAAAGAAGAAATATAAATGGCCTACAGAGAATGAGAAAATCAAGGAAATACAAACCAAAAGCACAATGAGAAACCACCTCACACCAGTCAGAATGGCTAAAATTAACAAGTCAGGAAACAAGAGATGTTAGCAAGGATGCAGAGAAAGTGTAACCCTTTTTCACTATTGGTGGGAATGCAAATTGGTGCAGCTGCTGTGGAAAGCAGTATGGAGTTTCCTCAAAAAGTTAAAAATAGAAATACTCCACAACCCAGAAATTGCAGTACTAGGTATTTATCCAAAGGTTGCAAAAATGTTGATTTGAAAGGGCACATGCACCCCAATATTTATAGCAGCAATGTCTACAATAGCCCTAATATGGAAAGAGCCCAGATGTCCATAGACAGATGAATGGATAAAGAAGATATGGTGTGTGTATATATACATGGAATATTATGCAGCCATCAAAAAAGAATGAAATCTTACCATTTTCAACAATGTGGATGTAACTAGAAAGTATCATGCTAAGCGAAGTAAGTAAGTCGAGAAAAAAATATCATATGATTTCACTCATATGTGGAATTTAAGAAACAAAACAGATGAGGGGCGCCTGGGTGGCTCAGTTGGTTAAGCGACTGCCTTCGGCTCAGGTCATGATCCTGGAGTCCCGGGATCGAGTCCCGCATCGGGCTCCCTGCTCGGCAGGGAGTCTGCTTCTCCCTCTGACCCTCCTCCCTCTCATGCTCTCTGTCTCTCATTCTCTCTCTCTCAAATAAATAAATAAATAAATCTTAAAAAAAAAAAGAAACAAAACAGATGAACTTAGACTGAGGGAAAATATCTGCAGATCTGATAAAGGACTTGTATCTAGAATATATAAAGAATTCTCAAAACTAAATAATATGAAAATAAACCACCCAATTTTCTTAAATTGACCAATGATTTGAACATGCATTTCACTAAAGAACATATATGGAGGACAAATCAATCCCTGAAAAAAATAGTCAACACTATTAGTCATTAGAGACATGCAAATTAAAACCACCATGAAATACCACTTCACACTTATTAGAATGAGGAAACTTAGGAAGAGTGACCATAACAAACCCTAGCAAGGATTAAGAGGAACTAAAACTGTGATACAGTGCTGATGAATATGAAATTATTTTGGGAAACAGTTCAGTAATTTCTTAAAAAGTTAAAAAAATAGATCAGAGGGGGAGATGAACCATGAGAGACTACAGACTCTGAGAAACAAACTGAGGATTCTAGAGGGGAGGAGGGTGGGGGGATGGGTTAGCCTGGTGATGGGTATTAAAGAGGGCATGGAGCACTGGGTGTTATACACAAACAATGAATCATGGAACACTACACCAAAAACTAATGATGTAGTGTATGGTGATTAACATAGCAATAAAAAATTAAAAAAAAAATAGGTGTGCCTGGGTGGCTCAGTTGTTTAAGCATCTGACTCTTGATTTTGGCTCAGGTCAAGATCTCAGAATTTCTAGGGGTAGAGTCCGTTTAAGATTCTCTCTCTCCCTTTCCCTCTGCCCCTCCCTCCCTGACCTCACTCTCCCTAAAGAAAAAAAAAAATTAAAAACTCACCTACCATACAATTCCAAACTTTCCACTCCTAGGTGTTTACCCAAGAGGACTGAGAGTGTATGTCCACACAAACATGTATACATGAAGGCTCATAGGGCTTTCTTTCTAATAACTAAAAACTGCAAACAATCCAAATGTCCATCACCAAAAAGATGAATAACTGTTGATTCATGCTACAACATAAATTGAATCTTAAAATATTACACTCAATGGGAGAAGTCATTGAGGACACAAAAGAAAAGAAAAAAAGAGGACATTATCTGATTTCATTTATATAAAACTCTAGAAAATGAAAATTAATCTATAGTGACAGAGCAGATAATGGTTGCCAGGGCAGGTTGGAGGCAAATGGGAGGATTACAATGGAGTGTAAGGGAATTTGGAGAATGTTGACTGTCTTGATTGTGGGGATGGTTTCATGGGTACATACAGATGTCAAAACTTACCAAACGGCATTCCTTGAATATGTGAAGTTTATTGTATGTCAATTATAACTCAATAAAGCTCTTTTTAAAATTAAAAATCCAAATATTTTTTTTTGAATTCAAGTTACTTAACATATAGTGTAGTATTGGTTTCTGGGGGTAGAATTTAGTGATTCATCACTTAGATATAACACCCAGTGCTCATCCCAACAAGTGCCCTCCTTAATGCCCATCCTCCATTTAGTGCATTCCTCCCTCCTCCTCCATTCCAGCAACACTCACTTTGTTCTCTATAGTTAAGAATGTCTTATGGTTTGGCTCCCTGTCTGGATTATCTTATTTTATTTTTCCTTCCCTTCCCCTATGTTCATCTGTTTTGTTTCTTAAATTCCATGTACCTGTTAGAATCAGCTGGTCAGTGTCCTGCTGTGATTCTGATTGGAATTGGATCTGTAGATCAGTTTAGGGAGAAGACACATATTAATAGTATTGAATCTTCTAACCCATAAGTAAGACACATCTCTGCATATATTTAGGTCTCTCATTCTTCTCAGAAAAGATTCAAAGGAACTTTAATCTCTTGAAATTTGTAATTTTTATTTTAATTTTTCTTGTTGTTGAATGAAAGGAAAGGACAGAAACAAGCTCATATGCCATTATTCCTGGAGCCAAAAACCTTGACCTCCTTCAAAGTCATCACCTTGGCTTCCTCGGGAGAAATAATTTCAATCTTCCTTTCAGTTACAATTTACCCATCAGAGAAGTGGGCTTTTTCTTTACTCCACAGGGATGTCTAGGTTCAATTATTTATCATAATTATTCTAAAAATCTGAGGTGTCATTATCTTCTTGCTTTTATCTGTGAATTATAATTTTAGTATTTGGAATATTTCTCTTTTTATTTTCTTTTGTCATTAAGTTGGCAATAATGGTAGTTGATTATACAAATACTCTACAATTAAAGAACAAAGCAAAAACATCAGTATAAAGAAATATTCTGTATGAGCAGCCCATTAAAATCTGCTATTTTAAGATAGAATAACACTTTTAATTAACTTACAATAGACTTTTCTATTACAATGAATTAAACTCTTAGCTATACATTAAAATCCTGCTAAGCAAATTGATTAAAACTACAGAAGTCAGAAATGACATCCTGGCATTAATAACACCTTATATTATTAAATGGCCAGGTTGAGGAGAAACAATTTTTTGTCCCATTTCACAGTTAAGGTAACTGCATTTTGCAGTAAAGGGACTGGATCAGGCACCAAAAGACCTGGACTTGGGACCCACCTCTGCTTCCTGCAAGCTATTTACCAAGCTAGGACTGACTTTTTTTTTTTAATATAATGTTTTATTAAAAAAAAAAACAACTTTATTTTGGGGGCACCTGGGTGGCTCAGTCAGTTGGGCTTCTGCCTTTGGCTCAGGTCATGATCCCAGGATTTTGTGTTCAAGTCCCACATCTGGCTCCCTCTCCCTCTGCAGCTCTCTCTGCTTGTCGTGTTGCACATGCTCTCTTTCTCTCTCTCTGTCAAATAAAGAAATAAAATCTTTAAAAAAAGAATTAAAAAATAAAATAAAATAAACTTTATTTTCATAGAATACATTTTCACATTAGAGAGTCCTACCATGGGAAAATAACGATTTATTACTTACAGTTTTATATTTGTAGACAGATTTTTTAGGACAAGTAAAATAAATACGTTTGAGGGATAAGTCTCAGTTTAGATTCTGTAATATTTTCATACATCTATAAGGGGACCTCTTCCCTACATGGAACTTCTCTATACTCAGAAGCTCTCCAGACTCTTCTTCCCAGGATTTAGAAATTACTGATGTGAAATATTAGTATTTCCTAATTTTAAAGTTTCCCCAGGACATGTAACTATCTGCAACTGGTATTGACTGAACAGAAAGGGAAGCTTTCAAAAATTAAATACTAACTGATTTTCTGCAAAGTCTTTACTTATGAATTAAGAGCTTTCCCTTTTTCCATCATTCCCAGGACAAATACAGAAGTTTGATCAGGCATTGATTGTAATAAAGCTGCATTCCCTTAAAAAATTTGATAAGTTAACAGGCAAAAGCTCACACATAATATTTATTTATTTATTTATTTATTTATTATTTTTTTAAAAGATTTTTTATTTATTTATTTGACAGAGAGAGACACAGCGAGAGAGGGAACACAAGCAGGGGGAGTGGGAGAGGGAGAAGCAGGCCTCCCGCCGAGCAAGGAGCCCAATGCGGGGCTCGATCCCAGGACCCTGGGATCATGACTTGAGCCAAAGGCAGACGCTTAACCGACTGAGCCACCCAGGTGCCCCCATACATAATATTTAGTTACGCTGTGAGTCTTGTGAGAAGCTGAGAGATAATCTCATAAACTCACGAGAGCAAGGAATTCAGGCTCCAAATTTCTTGGCTACAATTCCTCTCAAACCTTTTCTTCAAAGACTAAATTCTAAAAATAACCAGGTGATTAGGCAAAGAGGTTTGGACTTATCTGTTATTTCCTCCTTACTGTGATTTGAATGGCATGACAGAGCAGAGTCAAAGAAGTGTACAGTCAATTCTCAAGGTGTTAAATCAAAAAGGTCAGAGCTTCCACAGCTTTGCAGATGCCCACATCATGATAGCTGAGATAACAAAGTCCAGCAAAGGTTAAAGCTGGGAGTGCCAAAACACTTGCCCTGGCAGGTTTCTACAAAACATCCCCTCGAACACAGTCAGGAACCATTTGTGCAAGGCCCCAGTTGACTATAAAGAGTGAGGGCTGCAGCTAGGGAACAGTTGTCCATCGCAGAGCCAGGATTCAAATAAGCAGCTGGAATTAGGCCCAGGAGAAAAACATTGACAACCCTCTAACCAGTCCAGTGGAGAGATGCAGCCTTGGAACCAGAATGGTAGTTAAGTGACAGGTGAATGTGTTGTGTTCTACACCATTCTGGGCTAGGTTGGTCCCGGAGAAACGCTGAGACATGAGCAGGTCTGACCACTGAGATTTGGAGAAACATAGCTCAGCCTTCTTGCACACTTCACAGGACACTCAGCCTCCAGAGACTTGCCATGTCTCTCCTGAAGGCTCAAGGTCCTAGGATTGACATTTTTTTTTCTCTTTAGAGTGAGGTGGGGAGGGGCAGAATGAGAGGGAGACAATCCCAAGCAGCACGGCCCAATGTGAGGCTCGATCTCATAACCTTGAGATAGTGACCTAGGCTGAAATCAAGAGTCCGATGCTCAACCAACTGAGCCACCCAGGTACCCCCCTAGGACTGACTTTTAATGACTGCAGAGCTGCCTGGCCCTTTTCCTAGACAGAATCTAGTTGAGAACACAGGTTCAGAGTCAATCTCTTTCTCAGGTATTTATTTCCTTTGTAGCCTTCAGTAAGTTACATACATATATAATCCTCAGTTTGTTCATCTATAATATACGGATTAAAACAACATCTATGGCACAGGGTTGTTGAAAAGATTAAAATATAGAATGCAAGTAATATGCTTAATATAATACCTGGACAAAAATTATTCTTCCTCTTATTACATCTCATACTTTCCTCTTAGGACATTGTTATAGAGAACCAAGACTCTTCTCTTCCCCCCGCCCCATAAATTATTACATTTCTGAGAAAGTGGGTAAGAAGTTATCTGTGGACTGTAAAAGTTGACTTCCCACTACAACTATGATTTTTTTTTTATTGTTAGCCATCCCTTGAATTCCTGGGCTAATTCTTTATATAAGCAGTTTTCAGATTTTATTCCATTTTACAGATTTTAACAGGGGATGGGCAAGCAGGCCTAACTCAGAGATCATTTATTCAGCTGCAAATAAGTTCCCACTACAATTTTATTAAAAAAAAAAGACAGTGGGCGCCTGGGTGGCTCAGTTGGTTAAGCGACTGCCTTCGGCTCAGGTCATGATCCTGGAGTCCCTGGATCGAGTCCCGCATCGGGCTCCCTGCTCGGCAGGGAGTCTGCTTCTCCCTCTGACCCTCCTCCCTCTCATGCTCTCTGTATCTCATTCTCTCTGTCTCAAATAAATAAATAAAATCTTTAAAAAAAAAAAAAAGACAGTGGATAAAATATTTTCAAAATATTTATGATTTTATTTCTTAGTGCTAATCTGTGCTACTATGGACAAACAAGATTTGTCTCTGCTATGCATTATGCTTAGTTCAACTAAAAATTCAAGTATAAATTCAAGTATAATTTCAGGTGCTATCATGTGTGGGCAAGAAAAGGCACTTGAGTGTTCCCTCTTCTCCATTTAGGTAGCATAATAAACCAAAGAAATACCAGAAAGGACAGAGGGATATTCTTTTATTAATAAGATAATTATTAATGAGTATAATAACAGTCATTAGATTTGTTTTCAAAGATTGTCAAAACATGTTTTAATTCCTCATCATTTAGTATGTGCAAGCCAGGAATCCATCTATTTGATGCAAAGAACATCTTTTCTTTCTGGAGGATGTTGGGGTCCTGTTGATACGCTGTAACCAGCACACGTGGCCTAACTGAACTGCACCGCCAAGACATGGATTCACCTGCTCACTGGCCACAGCTTCTCCATGGTCCTTGTTCACATGGTCCTACTCTGTCCCAGATCCCTGCCTCTGTCCTTTCCTGACCAATGTCAGAGTATCCCAGAGTCAAAAGCTCTTTATAAACAAGAAGAGGTAGAACTAGCAAAGCCAATTCGATTTTCCATCTTGGAATTGGACAGAGAAGTATGGATGGAGGGTCCAGTCAGTTTCAAGAGAAGGTACAGAAATGAAGGAGCAAAGAGTGGCCATAGGAGACCATGAGGGAGCTGGAAGTTTGAGTCAGCAAAAACTGCAAGAAAAAGAAAGCTCTTTCGGGAACCAGGTGAGGTGTGCAGTTGGAAGAAATAGGAGTGTTACAGAGATGGGGAAGCTGAGTGATTGCCGAGACTGAAGATGGCCACATTGTATTGCTGCCTTGGGTCCTTAGCGACCTGCAGCTGAGATTTCCTGCACAGTTATGGTTTTTAGTTTTGTGCAAGTCCCAATTACACACTATTCCTGAGTTCTTATGAGATTCTGCCTCCCTTATTATCAAGGCCCCACACTTTCCTTCTGTTACCCGAATGGCCTAAATATCATATCAGCGATATTTCCATACAAGAGTCAGCATTGTCAAAGGGAAGATCGCCCACATTCCAGTGTAGTTCAAATGGCTTCATTGGATACTGGAATGTTGTTTCACACCCAGTTTTATGTTGAGTTCAATCTGGTTCCATGGGGGCAACCTGCTGGTTATGGTTCCTGAAGCTTTTCTGTGAAGAAATTACACATGTGTCTAAGTCTGAAAATTGCAAATTTTCACAGAGACTCATCTTCATAGCTTTCTTTCATGTCCAGAAAGTAGTGTAGATATAAAAGCTATTTTACACTGTATGCAACATAGGCAGTCCTTGCTCTTCATGGCAGTATAGGACTGTAAAAATGTCTATACAAGCTGAAACTATGCAAAGTAAGACAATCAAAGGGACTCTCCTGAAACCTTTACAAATTTTTTTGGAACATCAAAATTTGCTGAAACATAAAACATTAAAATATTAAACATTTAAACATTAAACATTACATTTTTTAAAGATTTTATTTATTTACTTTAGAGAGAGAGAGTACGAGCAGGGGGAGGGGCAGCAAGAAAGGGAGAAGGAGAATCCCAAGCAGACTCCATGCTGAGTGCAGAGCCCTATGCAGGGCTTGATCCCAGGGCTCTGAAATCAAGACCTGAGCTGAAATCAAGAGTCAGATACTTAACCAGCTGAGTCTCCCAGGCACCCCTAAACATTAACATTTTTAAATGTAATCCAAATTTTAAAATTTAATTTTAATGTAATTAAACTTTGCATTTTTAATTTCTTAGTTAAAATGTTAATGTAATTTAAAAATTTAATATAAACTAAATAGTAACACTCAAATTTTAATTAAACATTCACATTTGTTGAAACATTCAATTTTGTTGAAACATTGAATATATAGGGACATACAATAAATAAATAAACTGTATACTATATAATAAATAAAAAGTATACTGTAATAGTTTTTCATAAATTAATTTTTTAAAATTAATTGTGTTATAATTTCAAATTTATGGAAAAAATGTAAAACTGGTATAAGGAACTTTACCCCATTGTTTCCATTTTGCCCCATTTGCTTTCTCATTATAACTTTTCTCTTTCTCTTTTCTCCCACACCTCTTTTAAATCTGAGAGGAAGTTTGGGACCCCTCACTGCCTCCAGAGTGTATTTCCTAAGAACAAGGAACCCTATGCAATGATCAGAACAGGAAATGTAACATTGATATCATTATCTAATCCACAGTTTATATTCAAGTTTCCTTACTTGTCCCAATAATATATTTTATAGATATTTAGCCCAGTGCAGGATCCAGCCCAAGATCAAGCATTGCTTTCAAGTGTCACATCTCTTTAGTTTCATTTAATCTGGAGCAGGTCTGTAGGCTTTTCCTTTAATTTTTTCCAGCTTTACTGAGGTATAATTGACATGTAACATTGTATAAGTTTAAGGGGTACATTGTAATTTAAAACATTAGAAAGCTTGAGAACTAAAGTGTTTTATTTCACTGTAAAACACTTCCCAGGATCAGTTTGAACAGAGCTTGCCTTCTCATAGTATAGAAGTTCTCCTTCACTAAGATCATCTGGCTGCACATCTAGAGTTTCTCAAGTGGCAGCAGTGCCAACATTCCCCTGGTCAGCTATTTCCTCTATAACTCTATTCACTTTCAATCTAATTTCCCTTCCACTTTACTGCTTTTCATTTATTTCTTCACTTTCGTCTTTGTTGGCCAATTCTCTCTTTCAATGATCCATTTTTGCAAAATGTCAGGTGGGTTTATCACTGAGAGATAAGGAGGCAACACCATTATGTGCTTTGCTGTTTGCGTGTGACCTGATAACAAATGTTCAGTGACTCATTACCAGCACACTTTATCATGCTGCACAGTTATTATTTATGGAGTGGTTTGTAGACTGAAGACCTAGCAGCAGAGTTTGCCTTTTATGAAATTATTCACAGTCCGTATACCATGTAACTAAAATTCACACATGTGGGAACCATGCAATGTATGGGCTGCCTATGTTTGACCCAAATTCCCATTATCTGACAACTACTGACAACTTTTTCAAAGATGAAAGTGCTCTGGGACAATGGGACACAATATTTCACATCAAGGAGGAGCTATGGTCACCATACTGTACATTAGGTCCCCAGAATTATTGGTCTTATGACTGAAAGTTTATAACCTTTGACCAACATCTCCCCATTTCACCTACCTCCCAGCCCCTGGTAACCATCATTTTACTCTATTTTTCTATGAATTCAGCTTTTTGAGATTCTACATGTGACATCATACAGTGTTTGTCTTCCTATGACTTATTTCACTTCACATAACGTCCTCAAGGTCTATCCATGTTGTTGCAAATTAAAAGATTTCCTTCTTTCTTATGGCCAAATAACCTTCCATTGTATTCCATTGTGTGTGTGTGTATGATTATATGTATATAAAAACAGGTAGTGTATGGTGAATCCTCACTATGTGCTAGGTAGTATTGTAAACAGTTTATATGTATTAACTCATTTAGTTCTAACAATAATTCATACTAACATCTAAGTTCCACAAGGACAGGAATTTTTGTTTGCAGCTATTTCTCCCAAGCACAGAACAAGCCCTAACACATGATAGATGTTTAATAAATAAACAGTAAACAAATGAAGAAATAAATGAATAAACAACTTTGTGATGTTGATCTTATTGTTCTACCCATTTTGGAGAAAAGGAAATTGGAGTACAGAGAGAGTACTTAATTAATACAAGGTCCTACTACTAGAAATTAACAGGGCCATTCATACAAGCTGATGTAGCTATATTAATATAAGACTGAATATATTTTGATGACAAAAAGCATTACAAGAGGGTCATTAAATAATGCAAAGGTATCCAATAGACGAGGGAGGTATAACAGCTCTAAACTTGTATATAACTAATAACATAGTCTCAAGATATATTAAGCCAAACTGATAGAATTATAGGGAAAAGTGGATAAATCCTCCATACTAATAGAAGGTGTAAACTCTTTCAGTAATTATAGATCAGAGAGACAAAAATATATAAGTAGGCAATAGAACATTTGAATAGCAAAATTTAAAACCTTGACTTAAAGAACATATATAGAACATGTGATTACTATAAATTACGCATACTTTTCAGACACAGAAGAGCATTTTTTGACAAGAAAATGGGCAATAAGTGAGTCTTAACAAATTCTAAAATATTGGTATCATGAAAGCTATGTTCTCTGCCACAAAATACACCATAATCAAGTGAGATTTATTCCTCAGATGCAAGGATGGTTCAACATATGCAAATTAATAAATTTCATACACCCCATTAATAGAATGAAAGGTAAAAAATAATAATCATTATAATAGATGCAGAAAAACCATTTGACAAAATATGGCATCATTTTATGATTAAAAAAACTCAACAAATTCAGTATTGAAGGAACATACCTCAACATAATGAAGGCCATATATGACAAGTACACTGCTAACATCATATTCAGCCATGGAAGGTTGAAAGTTTTCACCCTAAGATCAGGATCAAGAGAAGGGTGCCTACTACAACTACTCTTATTCAACATAGTACTAGACATCTTAGCCAGAACAATCAAGGCAAGAAAAAACAATAAAGGCATCCAAATCAGAAAAGAAAAAATAAAATTGTCTTTGCAGATTACATATTCTTATATGGGGAAAATCCTAAAGACCAAAAAACTTTTAGAACTAATCAATGAATTCAGTAAAGTTGCAGTATACAAAATCAACATACAGAAATCAGTTGTGTTTCTATACAATAACAATGAAATATCTGAAAAAAATAAAGAAAACAAATCTATTTACCATAGCAGTAAAAACAATAAAATATGTAATATGTAAGAATAAATTTAATTAAGGAAGTAAACAATCTGTCCATTGGAAACTATAAGATTTGGATGAAAGAAATTGAAAAAGACACAAATAAATGGAAAGATATCCCATGTTCAGGGTTCAGAATAATTAATTTTGTTAAAATGTGCATACTACCCAAAACCATCTATAAATTCAATGCAATTTCTATCAAAATTCCAATAGCATTTTTCACAGAAATAGGAAAACCAATGCTAAAATTTGTACAGAACCACAAAAGACTCTGAATAGTCAAAACAACCCTGAGAAAGCACAAAGCTAGATGCATCACACTTCCTGATCTCAAACTGTATTACAAAGCTATACGTATTTGGTTTATGATTACAAATGAAAACAGTATGTTACTGGCATAAAAATAGACATATAGATCAAACAGAATCAAGAGCCCACATAGAAGGTTAACTAAGGACAAAGGAGAGAAGAATACTCACTAGGGAAAGGTTAGTCTCTTCTACAAATGGTATTGGGAAAACTAGATAACCACATGCCAAGGAATGAAATTGGATCCCTAACTTACACCATTCATAAAAATGAACTCAAAATGCATTAAACACTTAACTGTAAGACCTGAAACCACAATACTCTTAGAAGAAAATAGGAAAAAACCTCCTTGACATTAGTATTGGTAAGGATTTTTGGATATAACAGTAAAAATATAACAAGCAATGAAAGCAAAAATAAATAAGTGTAACTATATCAAACTAAAAAGCTCTGCACAGCAAAAGAAACAAAATGAAAATATAACCTATGGAATGGGAAAAATATTTGCAAACCATGTACCTGATAAGCATTTAATACCCAAAATATATAAGAAACTTATCAATTCGGGCGCCTGGGTGGCTCAGTCGTTAAGCGTCTGCCTTCGGCTCAGGTCATGATCCCAGGGTCCTGGGATCGAGCCCCACATCAGGCTCCCTGCCCCGCGGAAAGCCTACTTCTCCCTCTCCCACTCCCCCTGCTTGTGTTCCCTCTCTCGCTGTGTCTCTCTCTGTCAAATAAATAAAATATTAAAAAAAAAAGAAACTTATCAATTCAATGTAAAATAAACAAAAACCAATACAATTTAAAAATGGGCAGGGGAGCCACCTGGGTGGCTCAGTCAGTTAAGCATCCGGCTTTTGATTTCTGCTCAGGTCATGATCTCAGGGTTGTGAGATTGAGCTCTGTGTCAGGCTCTGTGCTGGGCATGAAGCCTGCTTAAGATGATCCCTCTCCCACACAGGCAGAAACCTCTTTGATGTCAGCCACAGCAACTTCTTCCTAGAAACATCACTAAGGGCAAGGGAAGCAAGGGCAAAAATGAACTATTGGGACTTCTTCAAGATAAAAAGCTTTTGCACAGCAAAAGAAACAGTCAACAAAACCAAAAGACAACCGACAGAATGGGAGAAGATATTTGCAAATGACATATCAGATAAAGGGCTAGTATCCAAAATCTATAAAGAACTTACCAAACTCAACACCCAAAGAACAAAGAATCCAATCAAGAAATGGGCAGACGACATGAACAGACATTTTTCCAAAGAAGACATCCAAATGGCCAACAGACACATGAAAAAGTGCTCAACATCGCTCAGCATCAGGGAAATCCAAATCAAAACCTCAATGAGATATCACCTCACACCAGTCAGAATGGCTAAAATTAACAAGTCAGGAAACGACAGATGTTGTCGGGGATGCGGAGAAAGGGGAACCCTCCTACACTGTTGGTGGGAATGCAAGCTGGTGCAGCCACTCTGGAAAACAGTATGGAGGTTCCTCAAAAAGTTGAAAATAGAGCTACCATATGATTCAGCAATTGCACTACTTGGTATTTACCCCAAAGATACAAATGTAGGGATCTGAGGGGGTACGGGCACCCCGATGTTTATAGCAGCAATGTCCACAATAGCCAAACTGTGGAAAGAGCCAAGATGTCCATCGACAGATGAATGGATAAAGAAGAAGTGGTATATATATACAATGGAATATTATGCAGCCATCAAAAGGAATAAAATCTTGCCATTTGCAATGATGTGGATAGAACTGGAGAGTGTTATGCTGAGTGAAATAAGTCAATCAGAGAAAGACATGTATCATATGACCACACTGATATGAGGAATTCTTAATCTCAGGAAACAAACTGAGGGTTGCTGGAGTGGTGGGGGGTGGGAGGGATGGGCGGCTGGGTGATAGACATTGGGGAGGGTATGTGCTATGGTGAGCACTGTGAATTGTGCAAGACTGTTGAATCTCAGATCTGTACCTCTGAAACAAATAATACATTATATGTTAAAAAAAAAAAAGAAGAAGAAGGAGATAGCAGGAGGGGAAGAATGAAGGGGGGGAAATCGGAGGGGGAGATGAGCCATGAGAGACTATGGACTCTGAAAAAGAAACTGAGGCTTCTAGAGGGGAGGGGGGTGGGAGGATGGGTTAGTCAGGTGATGGGTATTAAAGAGGGCACGTTCTGCATGGAGCACTGGGTGTTATACGCAAACAATGAATCATGGAACACTACATCAAAAACTAATGGTGTAATGTATGGTGATTAACATAACATAATAATAAAAAAAGAGTACACATACTATGAGGAACATTGAGTAATGTATAGAATTGTAGAATTGCTATATTTTGCACCCAAAACTAATATAACACTCTATGTAAACTATACTGGCTTTAAAATAAAAAATTTTTCTCTCAAGAAAAAAAAAAGATGATCCCTCTCCATCTCCTTCTGCCACTCCCCACCCCTCTCTCCCTCTCAAAAAAAAAAAAAAAAAAGCAGAGGACTGGAAAGATATTCTTCCAAAAAACACATACAAATGGCCAACAGGTAAATGAAAAGATGCTCAACATCACTGTCATCAGGGCAATGCAAATCAAAACCATGATAAAATGCCACTTCACATCTGTTAAAATGGTTATCACCAAAAAGGCAAGACATAACAAGTGTTGGTAAGGATGTGGAGAAACAGGAACCCTTGTACACTTGTACACTGTTGATGGGAATGTAAATTGGTATAGCCATTATGGAGACAATATTGAGGTTCCTCGAAAAACTAAAAATAGAACTACCATATGATCCAGCAATCACACTTCTGGTTATATATCAGAAGAAAATGAAACCAGGATCTCAAAGAGGTATATGTATGCCCATGTTCATTGCAGCAATATTCACAATAGCCAAGATATGGAAACAACCTGTGTGCTGAATGGGTAAAGAAGATGTCATTAGGGCGCCTGGGTGGCTCAGTTGGTTAAGCGACTGCCTTCGGCTCAGGTCATGATCCTGGAGTCCCGGGATCGAGTCCCGCATCGGGCTCCCTGCTCGGCAGGGAACCTGCTTCTCCCTCTGACCCTCCCCTCTCTCATGTGCTCTCTGTCTCTCTCATTCTCTCTGTCTCAAATAAATAAATAAAATCTTTAAAAAAAAAAAAGAAGATGTCATTATATATATATATTACAATGGGTCCTATTTTGGATATGTCCTTTAAACAGTATGTAGCTGGATTTGGTTATTTATCCAGTCTGAAATTTATTATTCTTTATCATTTACTTGGTATGTATTCCATTTTTATTTATTATTATCATTAGTATATTTGGATTTAATTTTCCTATTTTTTCCCAGTCCTTCTCTCCTCTTTTAACTCTTTATTATCTTAAAGTTGGGGAGGAGTTCAAGAGATCTTAAACCAATTTTGGGATATTTTCTTTGTAAATTGTCCATGTGGTGATTTGGTTTAACATATATCATGTATCATGACTTGGTGTCTTTATAGAAAGTTACATTTTAACGTGTTATTACATAAGAAGGTTCTCATGTGATCCTTCATATCTAGTTGATTGATGGTGTTGTTGAGTTTAATTATGTCCTTACCGATTTTCTGCCTGGTGGATCTGTCCATTTCTGATAGAGGGGTGTTGAAGTCTCCAACTATAAAAGTGGATTCATCTACTTCTTGAAATTCTGTCAGTATTTGCCTCATGAATTTAATGCTCTGTTGTTAGGATATGTATGTTAAGAATTGTTTGTTTTCTTGAAAAATTGACTAGTTTATCATTGTGTGATGACTCTCTTTATTCCTAATAACTTTCTGTGCTCTGAAGTCTGTTTTGTCCAAAGTAAAAGAGTTATTTCCACTTTCTTTTGATTAATGTTGGTGTGGTATATCTTTCTCCAACCATTTACTCTTAATCTATGTGTGTCTTTATATTTAATGTGGGTTTCTTTTAGGCAACATATAATCAGGTCCTGTTTCTTGACCCAATCTGACAATCTGTTTTGTAACTGGTGCAGGTTATTGACAAACAAAGTAATTATTGATACAGTTGTATTAATTGCTACCATATATGTTACTGTTTTTGATTTGTTGCCCTTGTTCTTTGTTCCTATTTTTGTCTTCTACTTTTTCTGCCTTTTGTGGTTTAACTGAGCATTTTAAATTATTCCATTTTCTCTCCTTACTTAACATATCAGTTGTACTTTGTTTTTACTTTTTTAGTGTTTATCCTAGAGTTTGCAATATACATTTACAACTAATCCAAGTCTATTACTTTCAGATAACACTATGCTGCACAATGGGTGGTGCAAATACTTTATATAAGAAAATAATCCTGGGCGCCTGGGTGGCTCAGTTGGTTAAGCGACTGCCTTCGGCTCAGGTCATGATCCTGGAGTCCTGGGATCAAGTCCCGCATTGGGCTCCCTGCTCAGCAGGGGGTCTGCTTCTCCCTCTGATCCTCTTCCCTCTCGTGCTCTCTGTCTCTCATTCTCTCTCTCTCAAATAAATAAATAAAATCTTAAAAAAAAAAAAGAAAATAATCCTAATTCTTCCCTCTCATCCCTTGTGTCATTCATTTTACATATACATAAGCATAGATATAACAAAAGCATAGTTATTATTTTGAACTGTTATGTGTTAATTAAGAACACGAATAATGAAAGTTTTTATTTTACCTATACTTATTCCTTCTCTGATTTGCTTCCTTTATGTAGATTTGAGTTTTTGATCTATATAATTTTTCTTCTTTCTGAAGAATTTCTTTTAACATTTCTCACAGGCAAATCTACTGGTAACAAATTCTTTCAACCTTTGTCTGAGAGAGATGTTATTTCTCCTTCACTTTTGAAAAATAGGTACAGAATTCTAGGTGGGTGTTTTTTTTTTTTTTCTCCCTCTCTAATAAATATTTTACTCCATCTCTTCTAGCTTGCATGATTTCTGAGGAGAAGCCAGATATAATTCTTATCTTTGCTCTTCTATAGGTAAGGTGTTTTTTCCTCTGGCATCTCTCAGGATTTTTTATCTTTAACTTTTTGTAGTTTGAAAATGATACAACTAGGTGCAGTTGTATTTTTTTTTCTTTTATTCTGCTTAGTGTTCTCTCAGATTCCTTATTCTGTGGTTTGGTATCTGGTATTAATTTGGGGGAAATTCTCTGTCATTATTGTCAGATATATTTTTATATTCTTTTCTCTCTTCTCCCTCCAGAGTTCTCATTACACATAAGTTAACACTTTTTGTAGCAGTCTCACAATTATTAGATATTCTGTTCTGTCTCTCTCTCCTTTTTTTTTCAGGTTTTTTTTTTTTTTCTATTTGTTTTTTAGTTTTGGAGGTTTCTATTGAGCTATCCTCACACCCAGAGATTTTTTTCCTTAGCCATGTTCAGATTACTAAGTCCATCAAAGGCATTCTTCATTTTTGTTACAATGATTTTAACTTCCAGCATTTATTTTTGTTTTTTTTTCTTAGAATTTCTATCTCTGTGCTTACATTGCCCATCTGTTCTTGCTTGCTGTTTCCTTTTCCATTAGAACCCTTTGTATCTTAAACATAATTGTTTTACGTTCTTGTGTGATAATTCCAACATTCCTGCCATATCTGAATCTGGTTACAATGCTCCCTCAGTCTCTTCAAACTGTGTGTGGTTTTTCTGTTTTCCTTTATTATGTCTTATAATTTTTTGTTGATAGCAGGATATGTTGTACTGGTTAAGGGAACTACTGCAAGGCTTTTACCAATGTGGTGATGAGGTGGGGTAAGGGGAAATGTTTTATAGTCCTACGATTAAAGCTCAATCTTTTAGTGAACCTATTCTTCTAGACTATGAACTTCATTCATGCTTCTCAGGCTCCTCCCTCTCTCTGAAGTAGGACAGGATGGCTAGAGTGGGCTGGAGTTGGGTATTTCCTGTGCTGAGATCGGTAGGCTCTAATAAAACCCCAGCAGGTTAGGCTCTGGTTAACTAGTTTCTCCTGAGGGCAGGTCTTGTTATGAAGAACAGAGTACAACAGCCCACTTTCTGACTTACATGCTATGATTGTTTTGTCACCTATATTATTTTATTTTATTTATTTTTAATTCTTATTATTATTTTAGAGAGAAAGAGAGTGGGAGTGGGGGAGTATAGGCAGAGGGAGATGGAGAGAGAGAGAGAATCTTAAGCAGTCTCCCCATTTAGTGCAGAGCCTGACTTGGGGCTTGATCTCATTACCCTGAGATCATGACCTGGGCTGAAATCAAGAGTTGGATGCTTAACTGACTGAGCCACCCAGGCGCCCCATCACCTATTTTAATTTTACCTTTTATCTTTGAGTTTTTAAATTTCACAAGACATTATTATTGTTTTACAAATTGGTACTTATTTATATTTAATGATATATTTAAAACTTCTTTTGTTCTTTAATTTATGTGTCTCATACCATCTATTAGAAATTCCTTTAGTTATGGTCCAGAGGTGACAAAATTGTTCAGTTGTTATTTACCTGCCAATATCTTTATTTCCTTGATGTTTTGAAAGATATGTGTTCATGATGTAAAAAACTGTTTCACTGTCTAGGAGTAGACTTTTTTTTTTCTTTCATATTCCATTTAGACATTTTAAGAATGCATCCTATGTGAGATTTATTGGTCTTTTTAATTCTGTGGGTTGTGATCTTTAATTAAACCTGGAAAATTCTCAGACATTATCCTTTCAAATATTGCCTGTATCCTATTTTCTCTCTTTTTCCACCTGACTTCTGTTTATGTAAATTAAAACTTCTCATATCCTTTTTGTGTTACATTCTGAATAATTTCTTCAAGTCAAACTTTCAGGTCACTAATTCTGTAGCCTGATATCAAAATGTTTATTTTTAGTTTACATATTTTTCACTTCTAGAAGTTCTATTTGTTTTTTTTTCCAAAACTACTTATTTAATAGATACATAAAATCTCTGGTTCTTCATTCACATTTTTAGTCTTTCAGTTTTTTTAATGCACTCATCTATTTTTTTAAAGATTCATTTATTTATTTTTTAGAGAGTGAGCAGGGGGAGGGGCAAAGGGAGAGGGAGAGAATCCCAAGCAGGTTGCACACTGGGCATGGAGCGCATCAAGGGGCTCAATCCCATGACCCTGAGATCACAACCTGAGCCAAAATCAAGAATCGGCTGTTTAACTGACCCAGGTACCCCTGCATTCATCTATTTTTAATATTCCTCATGTGTGACATCTTTACAAGTCTGACCTGGGTGTCTGCTTCCTAGTGAATTTTGTGATTATTTTACCTTAGACCTGTTCTATGGAAATTCTTTGAGGCCTTGTTGCGATGGTCCTTCAGGGAAGAGTCAAACTTCCTTCTTCTGGTGAGCACCAGGGCACTATCAGACAGAGATTAATTTAAACTGAATTCTCAACTTGAGGTTTTCCTGCCCACCTAAGAAATCCAAATTTAGGCTGAAAACTCCTGAGAGCCGGCTGGTGACCATGGATTATCAATGAAAATATTTTTCCATTCCGCTCAGAGATAAGGTTTGACAGAGCCAGATGATTGTCTTTCAGACCTTGAGGATGATGGGCTTATTTCTAGTCTGCCTTACACCACAGTGACTGCTAGGGATAGGAGAGGCTGCCTCTGGGGTCCCCGGTTTGGGGAGGCTCTGACCTTCCTCTTCCTGCTTCATCAGGCCTTGGAACTCAAAGCTGAAATTCACTGCGTTTGTCAGATGCTCTCAAAGCAAATTGGCTTCCCTTCTGCAGTTCCAACTCTCACTTAGGTTTTGGCTGCTGAATATTATGCCTTCACTTGACAAATTATTGCTGCATATAGAAACATCTCCTTAGTTTACCTGAAATTTTAATTCAACAGGAGGGTCTGTCAAGATATCTAGATTGCCCTATTGCATAAATATAAATTTTGGAAGATTGCAGGAAAAATAGTCAGTATACATTAATTCCTTATGAAAAATTTAAAAACGTATGTCAAATTTTAATGGGTAGTAACACAATGTTTCCTACTATCAGTCTTTCCATTCATAAGGGTCTGTGACAGTAATAATTACCATTTGCAAACAAGAAAGACCAGCTTGGTATTGACTATTTAAAAATATAACCTTTTTGAGAGCCTGCTTTGTATGAACATGCATGGACACTGTGCTGTTTGCCTGAAAGATTTCACCAGTAGAGGATTCCTATGAACTACGACTTTACAGATTTGTCATATTAAACTTGCTTCAGTGGGTCACATTTGTAATCAGATGGAACTTTCTACCTTATTTCTCAAAAGACTTTTGATAATTGCACTTGGGGGTAAATGTTTGATTTTTTTTAAGACGGGGTTTTGGAAAAACACATTAGTTGCTAGAATTGTGCAAAGAAAAGTTGACTGAAATTCAGCTCACAACTAAAAATAACTGATTTCTTCATCAAAAAGAGCACACCTCTTTTTATTGCATTATTCTGGTTCTATTTGACTACACACAAATGTACTAAATATGCCAAATATAATAAAATCAATAAGCCTATAAACATAAAATTCATGACAGTTTATTGCCACATGTTATTTAGAAGTAGCAAATGTGGGGCACCTGGGTGGCTCAGTTGGTTGAGCAGCCGCCTCTTGATTTCAGTTCAGGTTGTGATCTCATGGGTTGTAAGATCGAGCCCCAGGTCAGGTTCTGTACTCAGTGGGGAGTCCACTTGAGGATTTCTCTCTCTCTCCACCCTTCCCCTGCTTGCTCTTAAAACAAATCTTAAAATAAAATAAATCTTAAAAAAAAGAAGTAACAAATGTATCTGTCCAACTTTTTTTTTTCCCTTTCCCTGCCCAGTTACTTGAAAATTAATCATATCTAAGTCAGCTTTTGAGAATTGCTGTCCCTGAGAGCCTACCAGCCTCTGGTTTCTTAGGCTGCTGTTTGTCTTTGCCTATTGTCAAGGGCTCCTGGCCCTCCAGTACTCTCCAGCATTCTCCTCCTAGCACTTTATCACCTCCCACTGGAAGCTTTCTACCTTGTTGCAGAGTTGATGCTGCTTTTTCTGGTTATCCAAATGTGCCTTGGTTTACTGGGTCTCACTCTCTGTTAGTGGAGATTTGGCATTCTTTCTGCTATACACCCAAACCTCCCACCTTACCTCAATGATTGTTACCTCACATGGTCACTTGGCCCCTCTTGTCATAGATAGTTCTAGACCAAAAACATGTGCCCAACTGACCCTGCAGAACTTAGTGTTCCAAGATACAACTACCTGGATTCTTTGCCTTCCTCTGCACACGATTGACTTACACACTTCTTAAAGGGAGGACCTCTGTGTGGCATCCAGGCTGATAGGACAGCTTTCCAAAGCTTGTTGGTGGGGGTGGGCAGCCCCCAGGAGCATCATCCATTATCCCCAGGCCTGCCTGCTACAGGATTACTTAAGGTCATCTATGGAGGAGTTGCTGGCTATGGAGGGAGACCAACTCCAATCAAGCAAAGCTTGGGAAAGTAACACAAACACTAGTGAAAAAAAGTTTCCAGAATTAAAATATAGTTGCTACTCACAAGAAGCAATTTTTAAGAGGTTTCCTACTTAGTATCATGGGAACAAATTCAAATAATGGAAATATGAGAAGTTCAATGGAACATGGGCTGCCTACTTAGCTTTGTTTTTTTGGCTGGGAAAAGGGGATAGGAATTCCTGTCATTGAGATGTCTCCAGTGGAGACATTGTGGAACCCACCAATGTCTGAAGGAAGCGGAATGGGGGGCCAAGAAGGGCCAGGGTTGAAGCACATACCCAGGGAGGAAATGTCTGGAGGAACATGAGACAGAAGAGTCCTGTCTTTCAAAGGGTCTCAATTACAAAATGCCCCCATCTACCCCTGCTGAAGTGGCAACTGTTGGTTTGACTGCACTGTCGTACTCTTTTCTCTTTAAAGGACAAACGCAGTGTCTTCTGAATACTCACTGGGAAATAAAGCCTGGGGCTCAGCACACTGCAGTTGCAGGAGTTTCTAGAGTTGAACTACGGATGTAAGTTCTTTGAGGCCTGGTTCCCACTCTATTCACTTTTGTGCTCCACACACTCCAAACCCGGAGGCTTATTAAATGCAGCTTGAACTGAATAAAAGCACAGAGTGAAGAACAGAAGAACACTAGCTTCTAATCTTCAGGAAGGGAATGGATCAGGCCACAGTGATTTAACAATTCAGTAAGCATTTAGCCTGGAAGGTTTACAGGGACAATACATTCACTAGAGCCAAACAATCAGAACAGTTATGGACAGGGACAGAGATTTTCAGAGACTAGATTGGTAGCTCCTTGTCATTTTCAAAGCCAAATGTAAATCTTCATTTAGATTTGAATAAATGCAGATTTTGGACAACTTGAGGAACAGGGTTTGGGATGGATTTTTAATATTGGAAGATGTGAACTTGGAAGCATCTGAACAGAATTAACATTGGTTGGTCTTTGCTGGCTCTAAAAGTCTTGCTCTTACGCTCAAATAAATAGGTGCAGTGATGGAATACACACAAACCCACACATTCACACACATATTTGCTCACACACTAACACCCATATATACACTTACACACTCACACACATGCACTCAGATTCACAGTCTCAGACCCACACATGCACACACAATCAGGCTCACAATTGCACATTTATATCCTCATATCCACTTACTTATACCTGTACACTTATACACTCAGATGCATACACACATACTCATATGCTCATGCTCCCTAACCTAGGGCTAGGCAGCATACCACGGCAGAATGTTTGCAAGGGCTGGCATCGAGGTAGAATCAGTCCATGAATCAGCCAGCAACATTTATGGAACACCTACTATGTGCCAAGCATTATGCCAAGGGTTGCGGCTATAATGTTGCACAGACCATATGTGATTCCTCTCTCTGTGATCTAACACAATTATAGGGAGGACAGCCATTGAAGTGATGGCAAATAATTGGATGTTAGTTACATGCATGTAAAAGGCAAGCAATCAGCATTTGGGAAAGTATTTCAGAGGGTGAGAAGGTTTCCATGAGGTGGTATAAGGCTTTGCTGCCTCAACTAGCGGAGTGTTGAGATGAGAGGGTGGCTTCAATAGAAAACAGACAGAGAAGGAGGTTGGAGGGAGAACTAACTGTGGTGGTAGGCCAAGGGGATCCCACTGCTGGAAGACTGTACGTGATGGCTGGACATAGCATTTTGATTAGTGGCACCACAGGACTCAGTACCTCAGCTCTTTGATTTTGGGGTTGCCCTTGCCTAATGCCAAATCACAGGTCAGCTTTCCTCTGTGAACAGCAGTGTCCTCCAGCTGTGTTGTGGGATTGGAGGACTTGAAAGCTGGGAATGGGATGCTTACTGGCACGAAAGGCTGGCCATTGCAGTTGGGATGACTGGAGCCATGGAAACTGTGTCATAAACTATACTTCAGTGAGAATAATTTGAGAATGATCAAAGCCTGCTTAAAAGATGTGCCCATTAGGTGAATAAATCTGCCCCCATTCATGGCCCCAACCTTGAATTTAGGTTTCTTCCCTCAAACAACTTCACCTAGTAAAGGAAATATGTGGACATGTCTAGAAATACCCTTCATGCCCTTGTGCTGGAAATCATCTTTGTTTGCCTGTCTCTCTGAGAAGGAAAGGGTGGCTGTGCGGGGAGCTAAGCCCAGGCTCACAGCCCATCAGCAGCACAGCCTCCTCCACATTCGGGACCTTCCAAGTCTTGCTCAGGCCTCTTTTTACCCATTCTTGCTTTTTTGTCTTTTCCTTTATTGCCATGAGAGTAATACATACTCAGTAAAGGCATTTGCTAAATAGAGAAAAATTAAAAATAATCATCTGGTCTATTTCTTTTTAGTGCTTTTTAATTTTTTTTTTTTAAATTTCAAACAGGATAGAATATACAGTTTTATTTCTTAATTTTGTTACTTAACATTCTATCACATTTTCCCAGGCTATTTTCATAACCTTAACATTGATGGTGGCATGACATTTTATTGTGTGGAATTGCAAATCATGGTCACTTGTATTTTATAACTGACCTTTTATAGTAATAATTTTCTGTGGAGTGAGAAAGATTTTTTTTTTAGTGGTTCTCTAGGAGGAGACCAAATTCACTTGGTATATTTGCACAATGACCTGGAGAGTAGGTACAGCATTACCCCAACCAAAGACTGCACGTCACAAAGTACCGGCACTAAGACCCTATCAATCTTCTGGCTGTTCTTTCTTCATGAGGCAGGGCTTAGCTATATAACACTGGCTATAAAAAACAATTTCCTCTAAAATGATATTGAGGTGATTGCATTTGTAGAATTAAAGCTCTTTCTAAAAAAATTCTGTTTCTTAATAAACCTATTAACTCTGAAAGAGTTTGGATATATCAAGCTAGAGGTAGATTTTTAATATGCCCATAGACAATTTCTGAAAAAAAACAAAACAAATGAAAAGGTCAGTATGTCTAATGCTGATGGGCAGTTGTACCATTTCATGTGTACCTTAATGTACCTCCTTCTCTGGTGAGGTGGGAAGGAGCCATTGCTTTAGGACGACCATATCTAAAATCCCAGAGTAAGAGCACATATTTCCATGATAGCACAAGTTTTTATTAAAGAAAATGCATTTATAGACTGAGCAGTATTAAAGCATCTCTTTTTCTTGTTAGCAGCACAATCGGCCACCAGGAAGGCTTTAAATGCTTTCCTTACAAACAGTGCCTGCCTGAATAATTTGGTAATTAATCATGCATAATACCTTAAATTCCACATGGGTGGCTGGCTGACAACCCTCCAGTGATTGCTGCATTTGGTAACTAAAAGTCAACTCCTACTTATTTGGAGGGTAAAAAAAATAAGAGAGTGGTATTTTTGCTTGTTTTTAATGTTGACATTGGACATCAGGCAAGTTTATGATCATTGCCAAAACCTTCCATTGCATTGACACCAGCCAGCTCTATATCTAAGAAATATTAGCCTATGGGATCTAAAAAAAATGGATAATTTCTTGCCTTGGCTGGCACCAAAATATTCTCAGATAGGCAGGTTTAGTGCTGTGACCTGCCTACTGTGATCTGATTGGTCCCATATGAAGTATCAAATCAGATGCTCACTTATTAGACCAATTTTGTTACAATGGTGTTGATGAATGATGGTGATGATTATGGTAGTAGTTGTTGTGATGATGGTGGTGATAGTGATCAGGATGATGATAACTGTAATGGTGGTGGTGATGATTAACACTTTGGATCATTCATCAGTTTCTCTCTCCGGATAGCTTAGAAAACTTCCTCATATATATTACCTTTATGATAAGATAGGAATTATATCCCAGTTTTACAATCTATGAAATTAAATTTAATAACATCAAAGGAAGTTGCCTGTGATCACAGACACCATACTTCAACCACAGCACCTACCCCACTTTCCACCACTAGTCTGGACTGATAATATTGTATGGAAATTATTTGATCCTTCTACACAGTACAGGCACTTCATAGACAGTCTTGGAATCCTTTAACAGCTCCTTAAATTTGAAGTTATTGATTCTGGTGTGTTCTACTTCTTAGTTTTAAATTGATTCTGAGTGTAAATGGAAATTGATACCATCCTTTTTCCTAGGTCAGTGGGGGTTGGGATTGGTCATGCGTGGTCAGCTTGGTATTGCTATAAGACACAAAACTCAGTCTCTCTTAGTCCCTCTTTCCAACCTGATTACTTCCATCCTTCCCTCCCAGGTATTGTGGCTCAATCTTGGTGCCTGGGGATATTTCAGGTTGTCTACTTATCACTAGTAAAAAAACCTCTTCTTCAACCAGGCTTTTATTTTTTCCCCAATTTTACCATTAATATTTTGTATTTATTTCTAAATACAAATATTTATTTATTTATTTATTTATTATTTCATCAAGATAAAAACCTTTTGCACAGCAAAGAAAACCGTTGACAAAACCAAAAGATAACTGACAGAATGGGAGAAGATTTGCAAATGACATATCAGATAAAGGGCTAGTATCCAAAATCTATAAAGAACTTATCAAACTCAAAACCTGAAGAACAAATAATCCAATCAAGAAATGGGCAGAAGACATGAACAGACATTTCTCCAAAGAAGAAATCCAAATGGCCAACAGACACATGAAAAAATGCTCCACACCACTTGGCATACAAATCAAATTCACAGGGAAATACAAATCAAAACCACAATGAGATACCACCTCATACCAGTTAGAATGGCTAAAAATATCAAGACAGGAAACAACAGATGTTGGCGAGCATTGGTAGAAAGGGGAACCCTCTTATACTGTTGGTGGGAATGCAAGCTGGTACAGCCACTCTGGAAAACAGTGTGGAGGTTCCTCAAGAAGTTAAACATAGAGCTACTCTATGACCCAGCCATTGCATTATTGGGTACTTACCCCAGTGATACAAATGTTGTGATCTGAAGGGGCACCTACACGCCAATGTTCATAGCAGTAATGTCTACAATAGCCAAACTGTGGAAGGAGCCTAGATGTCCAATGACAGATTTATGGATAAAGAAGAGGTGGGATATATATATATATATACAATCAAATATTACTCAGCCATCAGAAAGGATGAATACTTACCATTTACATTCATGTGGATGGAACTAGAGGGTATTATGCTGAGTGAAATAAGTCAATCAGAGAAAGACAATTATCATATCGTTTCACTCATATGTGGAATATAAGAAATAGTGAAAAGGATCGTAGGGGAAGGGAGAGAAAACTGAATGGGAAGTTATCAGAGAGGGAGAAAAACCATGAAAGACTCTTAACTACAGGAAATGAACTAAGGGTTGTTGGAAGGGTGTTGGGTGGGGGATTGAGTAATTGGGTTATGGCCATTAAAGAAGGTTCATGATGTGATGAGCACTGGGTGTTATACGCAACTCATAAATTATTGAACACTACATCTGAAACTATGTATTACATGTTGGTTAATTGAATTTCAATAAAAAATAATAAAGAAGATGTTCATTGAAAAAAATAAAGAAATTATATGCACACCCCAAAATTTAGGTCTATAAAAAACAGTGCCTTAATGACTCAGAAATGAATGGATAAATCAATGGAGCTGAATATGTAGTCCTGAATCCTGCATTGAGTTCTGAGAATTGCAGAAACCAATATGAGAAGAATTTAAAATCAACAGATATTATTGGGCAAATGGACTATTTGGAAAAAAAAGAAAATAAAATTTTATTGGATTAAGACAGTTACAATGTTGTATTTTCAGAAAAAGAGAAAATTATGGTGCTGACTGATTTTCTGAAGAGTTTTATGTATATTTCACAACAGTTCTCAAATATACAAAAACTACATAAAGTAGCACTTTTTCACTCTTCTAAGAATTGGAACTAATGCCTATGCAGTTAAGTTGGATAAATGTATACAGACATTTTACATATTATAGGATATATATATATGTAAAAATTTCTTATATAAAACTAAATTTGGGGGTTATGGTGGAAATACTTTTTAAGATTATTTGAGACAGAAAGAGAAATTGGGGGAAGGTGCAAAAGGAGAGGGAGAGAAGCAGACTCCACACTGAGCGCAGAGTCCAACGTGGGGCTTGATTTCACAATCGTGATGTCATGTTCTGAGCCAAAATCAAGAGTTGGATGCTCAACTGACTGAGCCACCCAGGTGCCCTGGGCTGGAAATATTTTGAATATTACTTTATTTTTAAAGATGCAAGGCAATGCCTTATGCAATGTATTTTTATAAAAGACTTTTAAAATATTTGTCTTTGGTAGGTTTCTTTAGCTGCCACCAAAGTGATAAGGTATTATTGGAATTTTTAACTAAAAAATTTTAACATTTTAAAGTGCATGTGATATTTCAAATAAATAATAAACAGTATATTTTTTCTCAAAGATATATTTTAGCATTGTAAAGATACAGATGATCTAAAGTGAATTAAAAAAAATCAAACCTATATTAATACTATGGAAAACAATATTGCCTAATAGTTAACCAATTCTTGAATAAACAAGTGCTTTTTAAACCTGAAAACATTGGACAAAGTTTAAAGAAAGAAAAAAGGACCTATTTTACTACATAAAAAGGTAAACTTTCTGAAGTTAGAAAAAATAAAAGGGAAAATGCCAATAATAAGAACACAGTGGGGAAATGTTTACATACTTTTTTTCTTCCATATATACCAGGGGTTGGCAACTTGTTCTGTAAAGGATAACATACTTTGGCTTTGTAAGACAGAGGGTCTCTGTCTCAATTACTCAACTCTACTATTGTAACATGAAAGCAACCGTAGACAATATGTAAGTGAATAATCGTGGCTGTGTTCCAATAAGCCATTTCTATGGATACTGATATTTAAATTTGATTAGATTTTCACATGTCACAGATATTCTATTTTTTGGAAAAATTTCAACTATTTAACTGTAAAAAACATTCTTAAGCTTGTGGTATGTACAAAAACAGGCAGGTGGCTGGATTTGGCATATTGGCTTTAGTTTGCTGAATCCTGATATACAATGGGTTCTTAACAATTAATAACCATTATAATAAGAAACTGGCTAAGTGCCCAAGCATAAGAAATCAAAATGGCAAGACTTAATACAAAAATGTTCAAACTCATTGATAATTAAATGCAAAATAAAATGAAATAGCATTTTTTGGCTTAATAACCTGGCAATGATTAGGAAAAAATTATAATCTTCAGTATAAAACTCTCTGAAAAGCAACATGCATCATGTTTTACAAGTCTTGAGGGACTCCATAACCTTTGCACAAGATTCCCACTTTTAGGAATCTATTTTAAAGGAGTAACTACAAGTGTAGGCAATTATTATGAAAAATCATGTTCATATGAAATATTTACAAAGACTAAAACTGGGAGGAATTGTGTGTCCACCATTAGAGGACAGTATATGTAAATCAAAGCATATTCATAAGGAGAATACTTCATAAATCTTAAAAATCATATTTTCAATAATAATATGAAGAAAATGCACCAAAATATTACCAGTGGTTATCTCTAAATAGTGGGATTATGGAGATTTTTAGTATTGTTTATATTTTCCCATATTGTACATTTAAAATAAAAATTAAAAGGTAACAACATGAGTTGGGTGTGATGTAATTAGGTAGGAAAGAGAATGAACAATAGGAATAATGGACCTGGAAAACAGAGCTGTGTTGGCAGAGAAGAAACAGTTCTTCAATATGGGATGCATCAGCCAAGGAATGGAGGTAATAGACATTAATGCACAAGTAAAGGTTGCCTTTGGACCACAGCTAGCCTTGGTTATTTAGGGAAATAACATCAGTCTTTTTAGTAAGGGTTGTCTCAATCAGAGCTTTGACTGAAGATGAGTAGTCTGCCTACAATAGACTACAGGGATCATAGGAGCAGAAACTGGACAGTAGAGTCAAGCCAGAAGGCTGTTGTGATTGTCTTGGTGAAAGGAAAGAAGGTCTGCATTACTGAGAACAGGCATAAAAGGAGGAGATACACAGAAAAGAAATGCCATAGAATTGATGGTACCAGACACTGTCCATTTTTCAATGTCTTAGATTAAGTATGAGAAAAACTTAAAAAGAGGAATCTGAAATTTTGAACCTGAGAAATCGATAGGTGATGGCATTGGTTTACTTAGGGTATGCAAAGAAGACACATGTAGAATCAAATAATAAGGTTGATTTTATAGGACATAAAGTGGAAATTTCTGGGAAGCAGAGTTTATTGATGGTTTTAGAACTTATGGGGAAATGGATTAGAGATTGGTGGGCTACCCTGTGAAGAATTCATGTGGTGGTCCAGCTTCACCCAGAGATAGCTCAGGCCCCTGGGTGCTCAAAGAGTATAGAACTGAGTCATGACCTCTGCACGGCATTGCCCCACGTGAATGCCCAGATCTTACACTATTTTTCTTTCTTTTTTAAAAAATTTCTGTTTATAAAAGTCATACACGCTTGCCCTAGCAAATTTGAAAAGAAGTTTAGAAGTAGGAAAAAATCTCCCTGAATCTCACCATTTAAAATTTTGGCATATTTCCTTCTCTCTCTCTTTCTCTGTGTCTCTCTCTTCATCGCTCCCTCTTTCTCTTTTTTGAATTTCAAAACAGTTGATGAGGGTAGGGGTTGGTAAAATGGGTGAAGATGGTCAAAGGTGCAAACTTCCAGTTATAAAATAAATATATCCTGGGCATATAATGTACAACATAGTAATTATCGTTAATAATACTGTATTGCATATTTAAAAGTTGCTAAGAGAAAAGATCTTGAAAGTTATCACAAGAAAAATAATTTGTAACTACGTGTAGTGATGGACATTAACTAGACTTATTAAGTAATTATTTCACAGCGTATACATATGTCAAATCATGTTGTGTACCTGAAACTAATGTAATGCTATTTTTGAATTATATCTCAATAAAAAAATAAATAAAACCTGGAACACACACACACACACAGCTGAAATGTCTATCATTGCATATAAATTGTTGTATTAATTTTTCCACTTGATGATATAGCATAAGCATCAACAGTGTTATTTAAAGCTCTTTCTATAAAGAGAAAAGATGACTAAGTAAAGGAAGAAAAGAGGAAGAAAATAAAAAAGGGGAAGGGGAAATAATACTGAATCTGTTGTCTTTGTTGTATAATAAAGAATTAATTTTGTCCCAGTTCCTGGCACAGAGCTTCTAAAACTGTTGGGATTTCTCAAGTGATGGAAGAGCCTTTGTTAATGATGAGCCCATTGGATAGCTATGCTTTCACTATCATTATGTTAATGAAGTAAGTCAGGGTTGGCCTCTAGGTAACTTCAGGATTGGGGGTTTGGTCACCAGGAAAACTCTTCACAGATTAGAAGATTGGAACTTTGAGCCCACCCAACCTCCAGGGAAGGGAGTGGAAGTGGGGGTTGAGTTCAAACAAGGGGCCAATCAATCACGGGTCTGTAATGAAACTCCAATAAAAATCCTGAACATGAGGCTCATTAGGGCTTCCCAGTTGGTGAGCACACTGATATAATTGAGAGTGACATGCTGCCCTGATTTAATTAGACGGCATAGAAGCTCTGCATCCCTCCTCAATCTTGTATCATGCATCTCTTCATTTGGCTGGTCCTCCTGATTTTCATCCTTTATGAATAAAACTGTAATTATAAGTATAACATTTTCCTGAATTCTGTGAATTTTCTAGCAAATTATGAAACCTCTGGGGGCTATAATAACTCCAAAACATATAGCCAGTCAGCCAGAAGCATGGGTGGTTTGGGAAGACCTAATGTGTTCCTGACCCCTGAAGTAAAGGCAGTCGTGTTAGGGATCTTAACATGTGGGGTCTGTGCTTACTCTGGGTGGTTAGTGCCAGAACTGAATTGTATTACAACCAGTTGGGTTTCTACCAGATTAGTCTATTTTAGGAAGGACCCAGGAGAAGGAAGTCAGGCTAACATATGAGGTATATCGGGTTTTGAAATAAAGTCACAAAAAGAGATTTCTTTATTATTTATTTCAACAGCTTCCTCCTTGCTTTAAAATACTCACTTTCTAAATACCATGGAAGTACATGTCCTCACGGCAAAAATGTCTTCAGAAATTGCATATTTAGGTATACTGCCTTCAAAATGCTCGTTTCCACAATGAATCCTAATGTTCATTTACTGCAGCTTGAGTTGGAGAGCAGATGATTCTATCCGAAGAACTGACAACATTTCCAGTCTCCATAACATCTAGGTTTTTCTTTTTCATTATTAAAAATAATCGTATAAACCAGAAAATCCAGCAGGGGGGTGTAGAATTCCAGTTTCTGGGATATTACACATTTCTTTGAAAAACAAGTTCTTTCTTTATTGCTACAACTCAGTAATCCTGCTAAATACTGACCATAGAATAAAACAAGCTTCTTAAATGCCATTGTGTCTGAGCAGTGATTGAAAGCTCTTCTCTCCAAAAGGGCTCATTTCCTTTTTTGAGTTACTATTAACAGATATGTTCTTGTAGCTGCTTTGCAGGCAAATATTGATCAGGCTGAAATTTCTTATAAGTATTCATGCCATGTGAGTGGGTAACCAATATTATTACTAGTATTTATGAAAATAATTGAGTGTAATACAATTTTTATAAAAACAGAAACTTTGCAGAGAGGAAGCCCTATGTTTTCTATGTTACTTAAGATGTACCACAGGGGTGGAGCAAGATGGCGGAGGAGTAGGAGACCTGGATTTTGTCTGGTCTCAGGAATTCAGCTGGATAGGGATCAAACCATTCTGAACACCTACAAACTCAACAGGAGATCAAAGAAAAGAATAGCAACAACTCTCTCATCAGAAAAGCGACCACTTTCTGGAAGGTAGGACGTGCAGAGAAGTGAATCCGAGGCGATATTCGGGAGGATAGATGGAGGGGGAGGGGCCTCCGGCGGCCGCTTCTGGCAAGTGATAGAGCCGCGGAGCACAAAATCGGAACTTTTAAAAGTCTGCTCCACTGAGGGACGTCACTCTGGTGGCTAAGCGGGGGGTGGAACCCTCCGGGACAGTGTGGTCTCAGGACCCACGGGTCACAGAAAGACCGGAGGTGCCTGAGTGTGGCAGAGCTCCCAGGTATCAGAGCAGGGAAGCCGGCTGCAGAGGCGGAGCCTGGGCGCGGGCTCTCAGCTCGGGGTTGCCATAAACCGTGATCCGCGGCACAGTCGGGCCACTGCTCCTCCAGCAGGGACCCAACAAGCGGCAGATCCAGGGAGACTCACCTTCCTCCCCTGGAAGGAGCCGCGCGGGAGTGCGCCACAGGGATCTGCTGGGTTTGGAGACTCCACCCGGGGTCGGGTGCCAGAGATAGAAACGCGAGGTCACAGGCCGGGTGAGCACGGAGTGCGGCTGGAGACCGGGGAGACGGGAGTGACTGACGGCTTTTCTCTGGGGGCTCACTGAGAAGCGGGGCCCCGAGTTCTCGGCTCCTCCGCGGCGGAGATTCGGAGGCCGCCATTTTCACTCTCCGCCTCCAAAGCTGTAAGGAAAGCTCGCAGGGAACAAAAGCCCCGGAGAGCAAACCTGAGCAGATTACTTAGCCGGGAGGGGGCAAGGGCGGGCCAATTCCGCCTCCGGCAAAGACATTTGGAAACCATGGCAACAGGCCCCTCCCCAGAAGATCAGCGAGAACAGCCAGCCAAGACCAAGTTTACCCATCAATGAGAACGGCAGAACTCCAGCTCTAGGGGACAACTGCACATAGAATTCATGGCTTTTTTACCATGATTCTGTAGTCTTTCAAAGTTAATTTTATTTTAACTGTCTTTTTTTCTTTTTTTTTCTTTTTGAATTTTTCTTTTTCCCTTTTTCAACCAACATCTTATCAATCCCTTTTTAAAAAAAAATTTTTTTTATTTTTCATTTTTAGAGTCATATTCTATCCCTTCATAGTAGTTACCCGTATTTTTGGCTTATATATATAAGTTGTTCTCTCTTTAAAATT
This sequence comes from Neomonachus schauinslandi, assembly GCF_002201575.2. Classification (NCBI taxonomy): domain Eukaryota; kingdom Metazoa; phylum Chordata; class Mammalia; order Carnivora; family Phocidae; genus Neomonachus; species Neomonachus schauinslandi. The sequence continues at coordinate 118,557,973 of NC_058411.1, read as the reverse complement.
TTGAGATAGTTTCTTCTAACAGATCAAAATATACCCTAAATCTCTAGTATATGGTGTTTTCTATTCCCCTGCCTGATCACATCCTCTCCCTTTTTTTTTTCTTTTTTTAAATCCTCTTCTTTCTTTTTTCAAACAACTTCTTATCAATTCCTTTTATAAAATTTTTTATAATTTCCATCTTTACAGTCATATTCCATCCCTTCATCATATCAACCCTTATTTTTGTACATATATAAGTTTTTCTTTCTTTAAAATTTTGGGAGGCACTTTCTTCTAAAAGACCAAAATACACCCCAAATCTAGTGTGTGGCACTGATCTATATACCAGCCTGATCATATTTGATCACATTCTGGGTTTTTTGTTGTTGTTGTTTTGTTTTGTTTGTTTTTGTTTTTATCATTATCATTATCTTTTTCTTTTTTTTCTTTTTCTTACTTCTCTCTTTCCCTTTCTTTTCCCACTGCTTCAGGTTTTTTCTGATTTGTTTAGAATATATTTTCTGGGGACGTTGTTACTCTGCTAGCATTTTGTTCTCTCATTAATCTATTCTCCTCTGCACAAAATGACAAGACGGAAAAAATCACCTCAACAAAAAGAACAAGAGGTAGTACCGACTGCCAGGGACCTACTCAATACGGACATTAGTACGATGTCAGATCTAGAGTTCAGAATCATCACTTTAAAGATACTAGCTGGGCTTGAAAAAAATATGGAAGTTATTAGAGAAACCCTTTCTGGAGAAGTAAAAGAACTAAAATCCAACCAAGTAGAAATCAAAAAGGCTATTAATGAGGTGCAATCAAAAATGGGGGCGCTAACTGCTAGAATAAATGAGGCAGAAGAGAGAATCAGTAATATAGAAGATGAAATGATGGAAAATAAAGAAGCTGAGCAAAAGAGAGATAAACAACTACTGGATCACGAGGGCAGAATTCGAGAGATAAGCGATACCATAAGATGAAACAACATTAGAATAATTGGGATCCCAGAAGAAGAAGAAAGAGAGAGAGGGGCAGAAGGTATAATGGAGCAAATTATAGCAGAGAACTTCCCTAATTTGGGGAAGGAAACAGGCATGAAAATCCAGGAAGCACAGAGAACCCCTCTCAAAATCAATAAAAATAGGTTAACACCCCGACATCTAATAGTAAAACTTACAAGTCTCATAGACAAAGAGAAAATCCTGAGAGCAGCTCGGGAGAAGAGATATGTAACCTACAAGGGTAGAAACATTAGATTGGCAACAGACCAATCCACAGAGACCTGGCAGGCCAGAAAGGACTGGCAGGATATATTCAGAGCACTAAATGAGAAAAATATGGAGCCAAGAATACTATATCCAGCTAGGCTCTCATTGAAAATTGAAGGAGAGATAAAAAGCTTCCAGGACAAACAAAAACTAAAGGAATTTGCAAACACAAAACCAGCCCTACAGGAAATCTTGAAAGGGGTCCTCTAAGCAAAGAGAGAGCCTAAAAGCAACATAGACCAGAAAGGAACACAGACAATATATGGTAACAGTCACCTTACAGGCAATACAATGGCACTAAATTCCTATCTTTCAATAGTTACCCTGAATGTAAATGGGATCAATGCCCCAATCAAAAGACACAGGCTAACAGACTGGATTAAAAAACAAGACCCATCGATATGCTGTCTGCAAGAGACTCATTTTGGACCCAAAGACAGCCCCAGATTGAAAGTGAGGGGGTGGAAAACCATTTACCATGCTAATGGACACCAAAAGAAAGCTGGGGTGGCAATCCTTATATCAGACAAATTAGATTTTAAACCAAAGACTGTAATAAGAGATGAGAAAGGACACTATATCATACTTAAAGGATCTATCCAACAAGAAGATCTAACAATTGTAAATATCTATGCCCCTAACATGGGAGCAGCCAATTATATAAGCCAATTAATAACAAAAGCAAAGAAACACATCAACAACAATACAATAATAGTGGGGGACTTTAACACCCCCCTCACTGAAAGGGACAGATCGTCTAAGCAAAAGATCAACAAGGAAATAAAGACTTTAAATGACACACTGGACCAAATGGACTTCACAGATATATTCAGAACATTCCACCCCAAAGCAACGGAATACACATTCTTCTCTAGTGCCCATGGAACATTCTCCAGAATAGATCACATCCTAGGTCATAAATCAGGTCTCAACCGGTACCAAAAGATTGGAATCATTCCCTGCCTATTTTCAGACCACAATGCTTTGAAACTAGAGCTCAATCACAAGACAAAAGTCAGAAAGAACTCAAATACATGGAGGCTAAAGAGCATCTTACTGAAGAACGAATGGGTCAACCAGGAAATTAAAGAAGAATTTAAAAAATACATGGAAACCAATGAAAATGAAAACACAACTATTCAAAATCTTTGGGATGCAGCAAAGGCAGTCCTGAGAGGAAAGTATATAGCAATACAAGCCTTTCTCAAGAAGCAAGAAAGGTCTCAAGTATACAACCTAACCCTACACCTAAAGGAGCTGGAGAAAGAACAGCAAATAAAGCCTAAACCCAGCAGGAGAAGAGAAATTATAAAGATCAGAGCGGAAATCAATGAAATAGAAACTAAAAGAACAGTAGAACAGATCAACAAAACTAGGAGCTGGTTCTTCGAAAGAATTAACAAGATTGATAAACCCCTAGCCAGACTTATCAAAAAGAGAAGAGAAATGACCCAAATCAACAAAATCATGAATGAAAGAGGAGAGATCACAACCAACACCAAAGAAATACAAACAATTATAAGAACATATTATGAGCAACTCTATGCAGGCAAATTAAATAACCTGGAAGAAATGGATGCATTCCTAGAGATGTACCAACTACCAAAACTGAACCAGGATGAAATAGAAAACCTGAACAGACCTATGACCACTAAGGAAATTGAAGCAGTCATCAAAAATCTCCCAACAAACCAAAGCCCAGGGCCAAATGGCTTCCCAGGGGAATTCTACCAAACATGTCAAGAAGACTTAATACCTATTCTTCTGAAACTGCTCCAAAAAATAGAAATGGAAGGAAAACTTCCAAACTCATTTTATGAGGTCAGCATTACCTTGATCCCAAAACCAGACAAAGACCCCATCAAAAAGGAGAATTACAGACCAATATCCCTGATGAACATGGATGCAAAAACTCTCACCAAAGTACTAGCCAATAGGATCCAACAGTCCATTAAAAGGATTATTCACCATGACCAAGTGGGATTTATCCCTGGGCTGCAAGGTTGGTTCAACATCCGCAAATCAATCAATGTGATACAATACATTAACAAAAGAAAGAACAAGAATCATATGATCCTCTCAATAGATGCAGAAAAAGCATTTGACAAAGTACAGCATCCTTTCTTGATCCAAACTCTTCAGAGTCTAGGGATAGAGGGTACATACCTCAATATCATAAAAGCCATCTATGAAAAACCTACAGCGAATATCATTCTCAATGGGGAAAAACTGAGAGCTTTCCCCCTAAGGTCAGGAACGCGGCAGGGATGTCCACTATCACCACTGCTATTCAACATAGTATTGGAAGTCCTAGCCACAGCAATCAGACAACAAAAAGAAGTCAAAGGCATCCAAATTGGCAAGGAAGAAGTCAAAGTCTCACTCTTTGCAGATGATATGATACTTTATGTGGAAAACCCAAAAGACTCCACCCCAAAACTGCTAGAACTCATACAGGAATTCAGTCAAGTGGCAGGATATAAAATCAATGCACAGAAGTCAGTGGCATTCCTATACACCAACAACAAGACAGAAGAAAGAGAAATTAAGGAGTCGATCCCATTTACAATTGCACCCAAAACCATAAGATACCTAGGAATAAATCTAACCAAAGAGGCAAAGGATCTGTACTCAGAAAACTATAAAAGACTCATGAAAGAAATTGAGGAAGACACAAAGAAATGGAAAAATGGCCCATGCTCATGGATTGGAAGAACAAATATTGTGAAGATGTCAATGCTACCTAGAGCAATCTACACATTCAATGCAATCCCCATCAAAATACCATCCACTTTTTTCAAAGAAATGGAACAAATAATCCTAAAATTTGTATGGAACCAGAAAAGACCCCGCATAGCCAGAGGAATGTTGAAAAAGAAAAGCAAAGCCAGCGGCATCACAATTCCGGACTTCCAGCTCTATTACAAAGCTGTCATCATCAAGACAGCATGGTACTGGCACAAAAACAGACACATAGATCAATGGAACAGAATAGAGAGCCCAGAAATGGACCCTCAACTCTATGGTCAACTCATCTTTGACAAAGCAGGAAAGAATGTCCAATGGAACAAAGACAGTCTCTTCAACAAATGGTGTTGGGAAAATTGGATAGCCACATGCAGAAGAATGAAACTGGACCATTTCCTTACACCACACACAAAAATAGACTCCAAATGGTTGAAAGACCTCAATGTGAGACAGGAGTCCATCCAAATCCTAAAGGAGAACACAGGCAGCAACCTCTTTGACCTCAGCCGAAGCAACTTCTTCCTAGAAACATCGCCAAAGGCAAGGGAGGCAAGGGCAAAAATGAACTATTGGGACTTCATCAAGATAAAAAGCTTTTGCAAAGCAAAGGAAACAGTCAACAAAACCAAAAGACAACTGACAGAATGGGAGAAGATATTTGCAAATGACGTATCAGATAAAGGGCTAGTATCCAAAATCTATAAAGAACTCATCAAACTCAACACCCAAAGAACAAAGAATCCAATCAGGAAATGGGCAGATGACATGAACAGACATTTTTCCAAAGAAGACATCCAAATGGCCAGCAGACACATGAAAAAGTGCTCAAGATTGCTCGGCATCAGGGAAATCCAAATCAAAACCTCCATGAGATACCACCTCACACCAGTCAGAATGGCTAAAATTAACAAGTCAGGAAACGACAGATGTTGGTGGGGATGCGGAGAAAGGGGAACCCTCCTACACTGTTGGTGGGAATGCAAGCTGGTGCAGCCACTCTGGAAAACAGTATGGAGGTTCCTCAAAAAGTTGAAAATAGAGCTACCGTATGATCCAGCAATTGCACTACTGGGTATTTACCCCAAAGATACAAAAGTAGGGATCCAAAGGGGTACGTGCACCCCGATGTTTATAACAGCAATGTCCACAATAGCCAAACTGTGGAAAGAGCCAAGATGTCCATCAACAGATGAATGGATAAAGAAGAAGTGGTATATATATACAATGGAATATTATGCAGCCATCAAAAGGAATGAGATCTTGCCATTTGCAACGACGTGGATGGAACTGGAGGGTATTATGTTGATTGAAATAAGTCAAACAGAGAAAGACATGTATCATATGACCTCACTGATATGAGGAATTCTTAATCTCAGGAAACAAACTGAGGGTTGCTGGAGTGGGGGGTGGGGTGGGAAGGATGGGGTGACTGGGTGATAGACACTGGGGAGGGTATGTGCTCTGGTAAGCGCTGTGAGTTGTGCAAGACTGTTGAATCTCAGATCTGTACCTCTGAAACAAATAATGCAATATATGTTAAGAAAAAAAAAAAAGAAGAAGAACGTAGCGGGAGGAGAAGAATGAAGCGGGGGAAATCGGAGGGGTAGACGAACCATGAGAGACGATGGACTCTGAAAAACAAACAGGGTTCTAGAGGGGAGGGGGGTGGGAGGATGGGTTAGCCTGGTGGTGGGTACTGAGGAGGGCACGTTCTGCATGGAGCACTGGGTGTTATGCACAAACAATGAATCATGGAACACTTCATCTAAAACTAATGATGTAATGTATGGGGATTAACATAAGAATTTAAAAAAAATGATGTACCACATTATGGACACATATTATATTCTTAATAAGAAACATCTTGGATACAAATCTAAGTGTGTATATGTACATTTATCAAAATAAATATACATAAGTGAAATTAATTATTTCACACAAAATATTTGCAAGGGAAATAATCAAATATCCTTCAGAAATAAATAATATTTTCATAATAAATGTAAATTAGAAAATTGAGAGAAAGTGTGGTCATATTCCTGGGAAACAGAACTGCCCATTTTTAGAAATGTCTTCCTTCTGGACCATTAGAACTGTTAAAATTCCTTTCTAATATTTTATCCTCCTGGACCAACAAAGCTTAACTATATGGACTATCAATACAAGCTAGAAAAATAATACTGGAAGGCTGAACCAAGGCAACGTTAAGGACATGCCTGAAACACATGCCCATAATCATTAGATGAATCTGTAGTTGTACCATGTTTTTGTTTTACATATCTGTCCCTCTTTCCCCCAAAACACAGGCATTTATAAAGAGTAATATTTTAAGTGAGAAAATTGAAGGAAGAATCAATTACTCCCTTTCTTTGGAATCAAAAAGCCCCATTCAGGCTACCAGACCACTTTCCTGCTCTTGTAGCCACCTCCAACAGGGTGTCCTGCCCTCGCTTCACATCTCTGACATCTGGCTACCTTGGTAATATGGGTTATGCCTGGCCTCAGATGGGAAGAAGCGGGATAAACTGCAGAGGGGAGGAATTTGCTGGGTCTTAGTGAGCAGACCCGGTTTATGGGGAGGAGACTTGGAAGACATAGACAATCTTTTTCCCATGCCCATCAGGTTAGAGGCCAACAGTGGTCTAAAACCGACTCCTTCCATGAGGTAGGGTCAGGAGGGACCCTGATTCCTCGGATATGGGTAGGTCTTAATTTCTTGTCTTTAGGAGAAATGTGCTATTTCATACTGTATTAGAAGAAATATATCTTTATAGGTCTCTATAAAGCATGTTCAGTTACTGTATCACACTTCAATTATTTTTCCCTTTGGTCATTTGGCTGGGGCCAGGAAGTGCTCTGATCCTGTCTGCATTCTGCCTCTTTTGTATTCCACTACCTCCTTATAAGACTTCTAAAGGCTTGATAACTTCCCAGCACCTTATTTTCTTCTCGTATAAGTAACATCTTCTCATCTACTGGGGTTTATGAGACTTCAGTGAGTTAGTCTTGAATGTGAAACATTTGGCGCAAGGACAGATATGGAGTTCAATGAGGTGAGTTTCCCTCCTTCAAATAGAAACTCCTTGTGGAGGGGATATACCTGTTCTAAAGGAAGTCTTTGTTTTGGAACCCAGTGTGTGGTGGTGGGAGAAACATGGGAATTAGAATCACATGGACCAGTCCAGACTCTGCCTTACCAGCTCTGCAACTAGAGAAATGTAATTTAAGTTTTTTGGGTCCTGACATCCTTGCCTTTAAAATGGGTATAATAATCCTTATCTCTCAGATGGTTGTAGAATTTAGTGAATTTGTAATGTGTCAATGTGGCTAAGCTCAACTACGTTCCCCAGAATTCTCTTCATATGTTTCCATTTGGAGTGGGCCTCAAGGAACATTTTGCATAGATTTGGAGGGCAGAAATGAAGCAGTAGTTGTGTGTGTTATGTACAAGTTATTACACTTCGAAGCTATCATGCTTGGAAGGCTGGAGCAAGGGCACACATGAAGTCACTTAACTGCTGGCTTCCATGTTGATGTGCAGTAGCAGCTAAGCTTGCAGCTGATTTTCCATTAGCTTCTCCACCTCCTGGGTCAGGCAGATGTTTAGCTACACAGCGAAGGGTGCCAGTTTCTCCTACATCACCTATGTCATGGAAATTGGAGGCAGTGGAAGACTGATACACAGAGGTGTATTAAGAAGTGTGTTAAAATCAACTCTTCTGAAAAAAACCAAAAGCTCTGATTTGCTGTGTTGCCAATTCACAATGGTGTAAATACTCCTTGTTTGGATGATTTCAAGCCACCAATGTGGTATGACTGAATGTGAAGCTGGGAAGAGATACGTACAATAGATGCTTGTGAGCTGGAATGCGAGGGCTCCAGGACACCATTGCTGACATGGGTCCAGTCCATTTTTACCAGTTTTAACATATGTCTGTGCGTTGCAGCTTGTCCTTACCCTTCCTCTCTTTGCAAGCATCTTCCTGCTCTGCAAACTTCAAGTTGAAGATTTAAAGGAGAAGACACAAGCCTTTCAGAGACTATTTAACCAATTCTCATAGTTGCCTAAGATCAATCTCTAGACTAATCCCTTTATTTTATTTTTATACATGTGTATTACCTAATGGTTTTACTTCTCTGACTGAACGGTGACTCTTGTCTGATACGTGAAGCTTGAGATTATATATGTGAAACACCCAGCAGTATTTGGCACACAGTAGACACTAAAAAATGTTGACTTCATTTATGAGCAATTGCCAACTATTTTAAATTTAGTGATATGCACATTTCTTTTCCTGATATCACAGCTCTCAGAAATATTCATAATTTATATGGAATAATGTTCTTTTTATATTTTTTCTAAGGAGATAGATGATACACACTAGCAATATCCAAGAAATATAATGCAAGCCACATAGGTAATATGAAATTTTCTAGTGCCCCATTAGAAAAAGCAAAAAGAAATAGGTAACATTAATTAATATATTTAATTTAACTCAATATATCCAAAATATTATTTCAGCATGTAATAAACATAAAATACTATTAATGAGATTTTTTTTTTCCAAGCCAAACTGCATCCAGCTTTATTAAAGACAATTTTCGTAAACAATCATGGTATTTCAGGCAGGACATGGGCAGACATTCATTAACAGTATACAACAACTTTCAAACTCCCTTCTTCATTGGACTACCAAAATCAGAAAGCCACTATAAAACCCAGTGAAGTCTTCGTGTGATGCTCTGAACAGGGAAAGTTTAGAGTGAGAGTTGACAGTTCTCATTTAGCATGTTGTTTCAACAACTTTTCACAAGCTGACCCTGACTTTCAGGAAATGAAATGAAAATGGCAGAATTATTCATCTGCAGATCCCCAAGCTAAAAAAGGAACTCTTGAGGGACGCCAAGTCCAGATTGCCTGACATACTGGGAGCCATTAGGTCCCTGGGTTTAAGAGTCAAGTCTATGTTGAAGGCAGAGAAGAAGCAGAGGACATAAAAAATAAATTTTAGTTTTTCCACACCACCAAGGGGTTTGTGCCAAGGCGGCTCATGTGTGTCAACATCAAGGAACCCCTCTTGCTGGGAGCCAAGAGGAAGTTCCTCAAAACTAGAAGGGAAAGGTGTTTTTCCCCTTGTGTCAATCTAGCTTTGGAGATATTATATTAGTGACATATGCCCTTCCCCCAAAACAATGAAGTGTTCTGTGTGCTAACAACATAGCTTAAAAAAAAAAAAAAAGCACATCAGGTCCTCCTAGCTAGCTGGACAGAGCTATGGACAACAAAGCTGGGGGACACTGGCCTTGAATTCCTATTAACCTTTATCCTGCTCTTAAAACTGCTTAAAAACAAACAACAGCACAGACCTGTACCTCCAAAACAAATAATAAATTATATGTAAAAAAGAAGAAGATAGCAGGAAGGGAAAAATGAAGGAGGGGATATCGGAGGAGACAAATCATGAGACACTATGGACTCTGAGAAACAAACAGGATTCTAGAGGGGAGAGGGGTAGGGGGATGGGTTAGCCTGGTGATGGGTATTAAAGAGGGCACGTTCTACATTGAGCACTGGGTGTTATACACAAACAATGAATCATGGAACACTACCTCAAAAAACTAATGATGTAATGTATGGTGATTAACATAACATAATAAAAAATGATAATAAACAAACAAACAACAGCAAAAACCACAATTTACATGTTACTTGTTTAGTAAAAGTAGAGTACAGTAATTCTTTTTAAAAAGATTTATTTATTTGACAGAGAGAGACACAGCGAGGGAGGGAACACAAGCAGGGGGAGTGGGAGAGGGAGAAGCAGGATTCCTGCAGAGCAGGGATCCCAATGCGGGGCCCGATCCCAGGACCCTGGGATCATGACCTGAGCCGAAGGCAGACGCTTAACGACTGAGCCACCCAGGCACCCCTAGAGTACAGTAATTTTTATCCTGTTTCACCACAATATATAATGGCATATGTATTTTTTTAGACTGCTAATAGGATTTGGAATATAGCTATAGTAAATCAAGAATTGTGTCATAACTCTCCAAACTTTCTTCCCTGTTATCTCTTTCATCTTTGGTTATGTTAATGTAGAAATCTCACAACCAATAATGACTACACAATAAGTCTTTCTTATCCCAAGCCATCTGCAGAGCTTGCTTATTTGCCATAGAGCCACCTGTGGTAGGCATAAGTTTCCATGTTACAAACTTCAGTGTGAAAAAGAAAATGTGGGTTATTTTACCATGGCTCAGGTTAATCCTTTTTTTAAAAATTTTTTTAAAAGATTTTATTTATTTATTTGACAGAGAGATAGAGCAGAAGTAGGCAGAGTGGCAGACAGAGGGAGAGGGAGAAGCAGGCTCTCTGCTGAGCAGGGAGCCGGACGTGGGGCTCGATCCCAGGACCTCAGGATCATGACCTGAGAGAAGGCAAACGTTTAACTGACTGGGCCACCCAGGCACCCCTAAGGTTAATCCTTATTTCAAGTTCCCATTTTATATTATGAATCCCCCTTCAAAAAAAGGGATACATCAATTTTGGGTTTTCAAGATTTCTTCTCCCTTTCTTCTTTGGAGAATAGATGTTTTATTTTATTTTAATTTATTTAATTTTTAAATTTTTAATTTTTTGTTGTTATGTTAATCACCATACATTACATCATTAGTCTTTGATGCAGTGTTCCATGATTCATTGCTTGTGCATAACACCCAGTGCTCCATGCAAAATGTGCCCTCTTTAATACCCATCACCAGGCTAACCCATCCTCCCACCCCATCCCCTCTAGAACCCTCAGTTTGTTTTCCAGAGTCATCGTCTTTCATGGTTCATCTTCCTCTCTGATTTCCCTCCCTTCATTCTTCCCCTCCTGCTATCTTCTTCTTTTGTTTTTTTTCTTAACATATATTGCATTATTTGTTTCAGAGGTACAGATCTGTGATTCAACAGTCTTGCACAATTCACAGTGCTCACCATAGCACATACCCTCCCCAATGTCTATCACCCAGCCACCCCATCCCTTCCAACCCCCCCACTCTAGCAACCGACAGTTTCTTTCCTGAGATTAAGAATTCCTCCTATCCGTGAGGTCATACGATACATGTCTTTCTCTGATTGACTTATTTCGCTATTCATAACACCCTACAGTTCCAGCCACATTGTTGCAAATGGCAAAATCTCATTCCTTTTGATGACTGCATAATATTCCATTGTATATATATACCACTTCTTCTTTATCCATTCATCTGTCGATGGACATATTGGCTCTTTCCACAGTTTGGCTACTGTGGACATTGCTGCTATAAACATTGGGGTGCATTTACCCCTTCAGATCCCTACATTTGTATCTTTGGGGTAAATACCCAGTACTGCAATTGCTGGGTCGTATGGTAGCTCTATTTTCAACTTTTTGAAGAACCTCCATACTGTTTTCCAGAGTGGCTGCACCAGCTTGCATTCCCACCAACAGTGTAGGAGGGTTCCCCTTTCTCCGCATCCCCACCAACATCTGTCGTTTCCTGACTTGTTAATTTTAGCCATTCTGACTGGTGTGAGGTGGTATCTCATGGAGGTTTTGATTTGGATTTCCCTGATGCCGAGCGATATTGAGCAGTTTTTCATGTGTCTGTTGTCCATTTGGATGTCTTCTTTGGAAAAATGTCTGTTCATGTCGTCTGCCCATTTCTTGATTGGATTCTTTGTTCTTTGGGTGTTGAGTTTGATAAGTTCTTTATAGATTTTGGATACTAGCCCTTCATCTGATATGTCATTTGCAAATATCTTCTCCCATTCTGTCAGTTGTCCTTTGGTTTTGTTGACTGTTTCATTTGCTTTGCAAAAGCTTTTTATCTTGATGGAGTCCCAATAGTTCATTTTTGCCCTTGCTTCCCTTGCCTTTGGCAATGTTTCTAGGAAGAAGTTGCTGTGGCTGAGGTCGAAGAGCTTGTGGCCTGGGTTCTCCTTTAGGATTTTGATGGACTCCTGTCTCACATTGAGGCCTTTCAACCATTTGGAGTCTATTTTTGTGTGTGATGTAAGGAAATGGTCCAGTGTCATTCTTCTGCATGTGGCTGTCCAATTTTCCCAACACCATTTGTTGAAGAGACTGTCTTTTTTCCATTGGACATTCTTTCCTGCTTTGTCAAAGATGAGTTGACCATAGAGTTGAGGGTCCATTTCTGGGCTCTCTATTCTGTTCCATTGATCTATGTGTCTGTTTTTGTGCCAGTGCCATACTGTCTTGATGATGACAGCTGGAAGCTGGAAGTCCGGAAGTCTGAAAGTCCGGAATTTTGATGCCGCCAGCTTTGCTTTTCTTTTTCAACATTCCTCTGGCTATTCAGGGTCTTTTCTGGTTCCATACAAAATTTAGGATTATTTGTTCCATTTCTTTGAAAAACGTGGATGGTATTTTGATGGGGATTGCATTGAATGTGTAGACTGCTCTAGGTAGCATTGACATCTTCACAATATTTGTTCTTCCAATCCATGAGCATGGAATGCCTTTTTCCATTTCTTTGTGTCTTCCTCAATTTCTTTCATGAGTCTTTTATAGTTTTCTGAGTACAGATCCTTTGCCTCTTTGGTTAGATTTATTCCTAGGTATCTTATGGTTTTGGGTGTAATTGTAAATGGGATCGACTCCTTAATTTCTCTTTCTTCTGTCTTGTTGTGGGTGTATAGGAATGCCACTGATTTCTGTGCATTGATTTTATATCCTGCCACTTGACTGAATTCCTGTATGAGTTCTAGCAGTTTGGGGGTGGAGTCCTTTGGGTTTTCCACATAAAGTATCATATCATCTGCAAAGAGTGAGAGCTTGACTTCTTCTTTGCTGATTTTGATGCCTTTTATTTCTTTTTGTTGTCTGATTGCTGTGGCTACGACTTCTAATACTATGTTGAATAGCAGTGGTGATAGTGGACATCCTTACCGCATTCCTGATTTTAGGGGGAAAGCTCTCAGTTTTTCCCCATTGAGAAAGCTATTCGCTGTGGGTTTTTCATAGATCGCTTTTATGATATTGAGGTATGTACCCTCCATGCCTATGCCTATACTCTGAAGACTTTTGATCAAGAAAGGATGCTGTACTTTGCCAAATGCTTTTTCTGCATCTACTGAGAGGATCATATGACTCTTGTTCTTTCTTTTCTTAATGTACTGTATCATGTTGATTGATTTGCAGATGTTGAACCAACCTTGCAGCCCAGGGATAAATCCCACTTGGTCATGGTGAATAATCCTTTTAATGTACTGTTGGATCCTACTGGCCAGTATTTTGGTGAGAGTTTTTGCATCCATGTTCATCAAGGATATTGTACTGTAATTCTCCTTTTTGATGGGGTCTTTATCTGGTTTTGGGATCAAGGTAATGGTGGCCTCATAAAACGAGTTTGGAAACTTTCCTTCCATTTCTATTTTTTGGAACAGTTTCAGAAGAATAGGTATTAATTCTTCTTGAAATGTTTGGTAGAATTCCCCTGGGAAGCCATTTGGCCCTGGGCTTTTGTTTGTTGGGACATTTTTGATGACTGCTTCAATTTCCTTAGTGGTTATAGGTCTGTTCAGGTTTCCTATTTCTTCCTGGTTCAGTTTTGGTAGTTGATACATCTCTAGGAATGCATCCATTTCTTCCAGATTATCTAATTTGCTGGCATAGAGTTGCTCATAATATGTTCTTGTAATTGTTTGTATTTCTTTGGTGTTGGTTGTGATCTCTCCTCTTTCATTCATGATTTTGTTGATTTGGGTCATTTCTCTTTTCTTTTTGATAAGTTTGGCCAGGGGTTTATCAATCTTGTTAATTCTTTCAAAGAACCAGCTCCTAGTTTCATTGATCTGTTCTACTGTTCTTTTGGTTTCTATTTCATTGATTTCTGCTCTGATCTTTATTATTTCTCTTCTCCTGCTGAGTTTAGGCTTTATTTGCTGTTTTATCTCTAGCTCCTTTAGGTGTAGGGTTAGGTTGTATACTTGAGACCTTTCTTGTTTCTTGAGAAAGGCTTGTATTGCTATATACTTTCCTCTTAGGACTGCCTTTGCTGCATCCCAAAGATTTTGAACACTTGTGTTTTCATTTTCATTGGTTTCCATGAATTTTTTTAATTCTTCTTTAATTTCCTGGTTGACCCACTCATTCTTTAGTAGGATGTTCTTTAGCCTTCATGTATTTGAGTTCTTTCTGTCTTTCTTTTTGTGATTGAGTTCTAGTTTCAAAGCATTGTGGTCTGAGAATATGCAGGGAATGATCCCAATCTTTTGGTACCTGTTGAGACCTGATTTGTGACCTAGGATGTGATCTATTCTGGAGAATGTTCCATGGGGACTAGAGAAGAATGTGTATTCCGTTGTTTTGGGATGGAATGTTCTGAATATGTCTGTGAAGTCCATTTGGTCCAGTGTCATTTAAAGTCTTTATTTCCTTGTTGATCTTTTGCTTAGATGATCTGTCCATTTCAGTGAGGGGGGTGTTAAAGTCCCCCACTATTATTGTATTGTTGCCCATGTGTTTCTTTGCTTTTGTTATTAATTGCCTTATATAATTGGCTGCTCCCATGTTAGGGGCATAGATATTTACAATTGTTAGATCTTCTTGTTGGATAGATCCTTTAAGTATGATATAGTGTCCTTCCTCATCTCTTATTACAGTCTTTGGTTTAAAATCTAATTTGTCTGTTATAAGGATTGCCACCCCAGCTTTCTTTTGGTGTCCATTAGCATGGTAAATGGTTTTCCACCCCCTCACTTTCAATCTGGGGTGTCTTTGGGTCTAAAATGAGTCTCTTGCAGACAGCATATTGATGGGTCTTGTTTTTTTACCCAATCTGATAGCCTGTGTCTTTTGATTGGGGCATTGAGCCCATTTACATTCAGGGTAACTATTGAAAGATAGGAATTTAGTGCCATTGTATTGCCTGTAAGGTGACTGTTACTGTATATTGTCTGTGTTCCTTTCTGGTCTATGTTGCTTTTAGGCTCTCTCTTTGCTTAGAGGACCCCTTTCAATATTTCTTGTAGGGCTCGTTTCGTGTTTGCAAATTCCTTTAGTTTTTGTTTGTCCTGTTAGCTTTTTATCTCTCCTTCAATTTTCAATGACAGCCTAACTGGATATAGTACTCTTGGCTGCATATTTTTCTCATTTAGTGCTCTGAATATATCCTGCCAGTCCTTTCTGGCCTGCCATGTCTCTGTGGATAGGTCTGTTGCCAATCTAATGTTTCTACCATTGTAGGGTACATATTTCTTCTCCCGAGCTGCTTTCAGGATTTTCTCTTTGTCTCTGAGACTCATAAGTTTTACTTTTAGATGTCAGGATGTTGACCTATTTTTATTGATTTTGAGGGGGGTTCTCTGTGCCTCCTGGATTTTGATGCCTGTTTCCTTCCCCAAATTAGGGAAGTTCTCTGCTATAATTTGCTCCAATATACTTTCTGCCCCTTTCTCTCTTTCTTCTTCTTCTGGGATCCCAAATATTCTAGTGTTGTTTCGTCTTATGTTTTCGCTTATCTCTCAAATTCTGCCCTCATGATCCAGTAGTTGTTTATCTCTCTTTTTCTCAGCTTCTTTATTTTCCATCATTTGGTCTTCTATGTCACTGATTCTCTCTTCTGTCTCATTTATCCTAGCAGTTAGCGCCCCCATTTTTGATTGCACCTCATTAATAGCCTTTTTGATTTCGACTTGGTTAGATTTTAGTTCTTTTATTTCTCCAGAAAGAGTTTCTTTAATAACTTCCATGCTTTTTTCAAGCCCAGCTAGTATCTTTAAAGTGATGATTCTGAACTCTAGATCTGACATCGTAATAATGTCCGTATTGCATAGGTCCCTGGCAGTTGGTACTGCCTCTTGTTCTTTTTGGTGAGGTGATTTTTTCCATCTTGTCATTTTGTCCAGAGGAGAATAGATGAATGAGAGAACAAAAGGCTAACAGGATAACAACGTCCCCAGAAAATATACTCTAAACAAATCAGAAAAGACATGAAGCTGGGGGAAAAGACAGGGAAAGAAAGAAGAAAGAAAAAGAAAAAGAAAAAGATAAAGATAAAAACAAACAAAAACAGAACAAAACCAAAAAAAAAAAAAACCCAGAATGTGATCTAATATGATCTGGCTGGTGCATAGATCAGTGCCACACACTAGATTTGGGGTGTATTTTGGTCTGTTAGAAGAAAATGCCTCCCAAAATTTTAATGAAAGAAAAACTTATATATGTAC
Source organism: Neomonachus schauinslandi (assembly GCF_002201575.2). NCBI lineage: Eukaryota > Metazoa > Chordata > Mammalia > Carnivora > Phocidae > Neomonachus > Neomonachus schauinslandi. Next base: position 118,541,755 of record NC_058411.1, on the reverse strand, counting down.
AAAAATAAGTGTTGATACGATGAAGGGATGGAATATGACTTCCAGAAAGTGGTCGCTTTTCTGTTCAGAGAGTTGCTGCTCTTCTTTTCTTCAATCTCCTGTTGAGTTTGTGTGTTCAGAATGGTTTGATCCCTACCCAGCTGAATTCCTGAGACCAGACGAAATCCAGGTCTCCTATTCCTCTGCCATCTTGCTCTGCCCCCCTTCTTTGGAGAATAGATTTAATTGGTGGTACTTCCTGTGTCTTAAGGAGCAGGGGTGAGGCTCTCTTCCACACCGTGTCTGCGTCATGGGTGCTTTCACTATGAGAACTCCTCGAACTCCTCCTGAGTGTTCATGGAATGCATCTCCTGTAGGGCATGGTCAAGGCCACTCTCTAGGCAGTGTGTCCTGGTCTTAACTGGAAGGCCTTCCAGGACGTTGGCCCTCAGCCCCATACTTGAGTTCTTCCAGGCGATGCAGGAAAATGTTTGCCATTTTCCCACACCCTTACAAAGAGCTGAGAAACTCCACAGCTTTACACTGTGATACTGGTGTGGGTAGGAGAACTGTGGATGTCTTGGTGTAGAAGAACCCCTCCACAGCTAACCCTTACTCAGCTCTCTGGTTTCTTACCAAATCCTTTCTCTCTTTCTCTTTCCAGTTTATAAGATCTTTTGCAAGTATATTCCTAAAACCTTTCTGTCTTCATATGCCTCTGGGGTTTCTTATTATTTCTAAAACTTAAAAACCAAAAATTTGGGCGCCTGGGTGGCTCAGATGGTTGGGCGTCTGCCTTCGGCTCAGGTCATGGTCTCAGGGTCCTGGGATCGAGTCCTGCATCAGGCTTCCTGCTCTTTGGGAGCCTGCTTCTCCCTCTGCCTCTCTCTCTCTGTCTCTCATGAATAAATAAATAAAATCTTAAAAAAAAAAAAACAACCAAAAATTTGACATCCTTATGTCTTGAGCTGGCTAAGTTGGTTCCTCCAGGGCCATGGCAGCCTCATATCGAGCTTCCTGGGCCATGGGGTAGGGCTTCAGACTACTGCTAACTAAGGCAATGAATGAAGCAATGGGGTGGGGTATGCCAGTTAATCATTGTAAGTTACAATTCAGGGGCACGAAATCAGGTGACTCATTCATCTCCATAAATGAGTGCTGTGCAAGTAACTGAAGTTTATTGATGGCATAGTACTATTTCAAAACTAGAGTCACTGTAGCATGTAAATATATCTCAGTAAACCATTTTATGATGATCATATTTTGAAAAGCAGTTTCAGAAAATCATGGTAAAATCTACAGTGAGTTGACTTATGCAGCTCTGGCAAAAAAAGAGGTTATTGAAATGTTTCTGCCTTAATCAAAATAAACTTGGATTTGAAATAAAAGATGATTCACTCAGTTTTTCACATGAGCAAGAGATTGACTTGAACAGGTTTGTTCCTGGACCTCATTCTAAGGAACTCTTAAGTTCTCTGAGCATTTTGCATTTCCTTGAAACAGTAATGACTGCACAAGATATTTAATTTGAGGTTGGCCTGGGTATCAGAGCCAGTGTGCAATAGTTTCCTTGATGTTTCTTTGGTTCTGTTACTCTAATAGATCCTGAGCTTTAGAAACACTAGAATTTCTGTGGGTGCTCCCCAGTACCACACTGATAGCCCAAGTCAAGAAGAATTTGTTATCAGCCTAGACAAAATGAAATAATTTTTGATTTACAGAAATGATACTGATTTGATCCCACAACTATGTTAACTATCTTCAGAAATGATGTCACTTTCTGTGCAATGTTCTCATGGTACTTCAACCTGTATGCAGGTATGTGGGCTGTCATTTGAAGGAAGAACTGAAAACCAGAGATTCCTGTTGGAACCACTTTGGATGCCCATATATCTGTGCCAGTTACAGGATTTGAAATCATGGTTGTTTTTTAAACTGAGGTTGCAAAGGAACAAAGTGAGGATCCTGGGAGAATGGGGTCCATTTCTTCCACCTGGAGAATAACATTATCTTAGAGTGGTTTACTAAGCTTTCTGCACCTCTCCAAAGCTAGTGTATTGTTACACATGCTTCATCCTTTATGGGTTTAGTTTTGTCCTACAGGAATGGTTTGTTGTGTTCTCTAGATTATTTGCTATCCTTAGGATTCTATAGATGCATCACACATACTTAACTTTCTCTTTGAAAAGATGTAGCTATTGGTGTCCCTATCCTCTTGCGAATATGGTTGAGAAATCTAATGCTGAATTGCAAATCTTCTTATCCATCATTCTTGGCCTCTAGTCATGGGTTTGTATCTTACACAATGAGGGAGGGGCACTGCTGCTGCATTGGACTCTATGGACCCATGTCAGGTGTCCTGCCCTTGGAGGTCAGGAGAGGAAGAACACCTTCCCTGCTGTCTGGGGAGAGGCTGCTGAGGCTTAGTTGCTGGCATGCACAACCCACCTCTTAGGTTGGGCTTCAAGGTGCCATGTTGCCATTGCTTCTTTTTGCCATATATTCTTTTGTCCCTCAGCTTGCTTTATGAAAGCTTGCACACTCTCCAGTCATCTAGCATTTTCATGGGCTCTAAGACCTTGGTTTAAGTCCCGTCTTTGTGTTGACAGAGTCTGTGGAGTGCTGTAGCACCCACTCTTTCTCTCCTCAGTCTATTTTCTTCAAGGACTGCCAGAAGGCCTTTAAAGGCAGATCTGATAATGTCCCTTTTCCTGCTATTGCACCTTGGGTACCCCTGCTTGGCCTCTTGCTCACCACTCTTTGTCTTTCTGAGTTCCAGCCACACTGGCCTCCTTCGATGTTCTGATGCACTGTGTTCCCTCCTCTCCCTGCTGTTCCTTCTGGACCAAAAACTCCCCTTCCAGGAGTTCTTATCAGTTGTATCTTAACTCAGTTGTGATCAATCAGGCCAGGTCAGATCCCTCCATCACTCATTCTCCCAAGTCCCATTGGCTGTTTGATGATGTCCAACTAACCAGTGTGATAATGTCATATGAGCTGGCTGTGGCTCTTTCACTAGCCTGAAGCCTCTTTGAGGACAAGGACACATTTGTCTTTGCTCATGCCTGAGTCCTTTATGCTTGGCGTTGAGTAGGCCTGCAAAGAATGTCTAGTGTGTTAGATGGAAGAGCCAGTAAACTGTACATTGTATCCCAGCACAGTCTCTACCCTACCACATTCCACTCCTGGAGTGCTTGGAATATCTTGGTTGCTTGTAAATCAATTGTACTACTGTGATGAATACATGATAAAATATTTAAGGAGTCACATATGACACCATCAGGTATTCCAAAATCATTTGTAGTAAATGTTATGTTATTTGGTATTCTATTATTAGGACTTATAAAAATCCCTTCTCCCATCAACATGTAATAGTTGCTATCAGAAGCCTCATGAACCCAGTCGCTACCTAATGTATGTTTACTGATGACCATGATGACAGCATCTTTATTATAGAGGTGATTGATTTTCACAGTGACAAGCCTGAGACTCTGTGATGAATGGGCAGAGGAGGCACTGAAGATGCTGAGATGCTTTCCAAATAAAAGCAATTGTTTCCATGTGGTTTTACTAAGTGCTTTCACTGGATTTCAGATTTTTTAAATTATTAATTCCTATGGGGCATACACAGCAACTGCACTGAGCAGGATATTTGATTGATGTATTGACTCAGTCTCAGCTGTGCCAGCTCATGGCACTGGTGCCAAGCGCTGGGCACACTCACACATGCACATTTGGACTTTGCCCTGGAGCTCAAGGTTCAAGTTCTAACACCTCCCCTCAGTTCTCTGATGCAACTACTGGTTTTTCTGAAACTTTTTCTGTTTTTAAAAATAATTACTGTAAGACTGGGCAGTGGTTAACAAATGATTTAATTAATGAATACCTGCTTTACACTTTCCTTTTCTGATGGTTATCTTAATGAAGTGGGGTTTTTTGTTGACAATTCCAGAGTGAATAGGGCCAGAGAGAGTAGCTCAGATTAAATTGAACTCCCCCTGCCACATGGGTGCTTTTCCCAAATGCGCCATTCCATTCGGTCCTCACACACCCTGGTGGCTGGGAATCCCTGTGCATGTTTTTAAAGTGTTGGAAGCTGAGAATCGAAGGTCAGAGAATTTGCCAAGGTTAGGTCTGGCCATTCTTTCTTCTGACTGAGAGGCTTCCACTGCTTAGCTAATCCTTGCAGTTTTGTTTTGTTTTTTGTTTTTTTTGTAGAATCCTAAGAGACATAAGAGTGGCCTCAGTTTTTACCAATGATAAGAGAGAAAGTGACCAGAGGTATGTAAATCTTGACTTCTCAAACATGCAGTGAAGGAGGTTCTATTATGGCAGTATACAAACTGAGTCAATAAAATTCCAAATCAACCACAACAAGAGTGCAGTTGGGTAAATCCTTCTAGCATTTTAATTGTTCATGCAGTAATTGGTGGCTCTTATCTGCTATAATTTGTCAATTGAAAAAGCAAATCATTTGAATTCATTGTGGAAAACTGCATTCAGGAAAGAGTAACAGAATAATTATGAGGCAAAATGTTACTGGAAACCATTAAGCAAGAATTTACAAGAAGACGAAAGACAAGCTGTCCCCTAATCCTACGCTGTTGAGTGTTCCCTGGAAATGGCCAGCTGCCAATGAAAATCAAGTTGGAATGCGAAGTCAGCCAATAAAATAGCTTATCAGTAAGGAAATGTAGGCAAGACCGAGGTATTCTGTCTGAAGGGAACAGGAAGGGGAGATGCCTGGGGGCTCAAGTTGCATTGTGTGCTGAATCTAAACTGGCTAAAGGGGAGAGAATATACTGGCTACTGAGCAAAAAGCAGTTATATTTCATCTGAAAATTAGGACAGAGTACAGGGCAAATCCAATTTAAAAACACTTCCTTCTGCAAAGCACATTTTACAATAAAAGGTAATCAACCCCAGTGACATCTGCCACATGTTTTAAGAAATAGACTTATAACATTTTTCCTTCTGTTCTTCCCCCTTCTCTCTCTGTTCCTCCTACCATACATTTCTTTGAATAATTCTCTCTCCCCCTCCTTCACTTACTCTGCCCCTCCATCATTTTTCTTCATCCATCCATCCATCCGTCCACCCACTAGCATACATTCAACAAATACCTTTTTTTTTTTTTTTGAGGAACAAATATCTTTTTATTGCCTGTGATGATCCAGGGACTAGGTTTTAGGAATACAACAGTTTATAAGAGCATCATGGTCTCTGGTCTTCTTGGAGTTTACAGTTTCGGGTGGGTATAGACACATGACCACTCACTAGAGTTCTTCCTGACATGTGCAGGATGTACCTCCTTTGCAAGGATTTTATAGCACTAAATGAAGAGTTCCTAACTACTGCAGGTATTGCTGCTGAAGGCTGCACTTACATAAAGCCTCTGGAGTGCCTCCCTGTTCTGAAGACTTCATGTATAGTGATTTATTTAATCCTATAGTAACCCTATGTAAGTTCGTTCTCTTTTATGCCTGAGCTGCACAGAGATTGAGTGATTTGCTGAGATGCCCTAACTCATGGTAGAGGGTCAACACACTGGATACAGGTGGCTCCCCTCTCCACTCTCCTTGCAGTGCTTTATGTCATATCCCTTCCCCAAAGGAATTTGGGATGTGTGTACTCACTGTGGTAAAATACTGTTTACATCAAGGAGCTTGAGCTAGGTTGAAAAGTACATAAAATATCATCAAAGTTGTGGTTCCCTGTGTAAAAATTAATAAAAGGAAACTTTATTCAAAATGGAGTCAGGAAGCCAGAAGGGGGAGCTTTCATGCTCTACCCTCCTAGTCAATTGCAAACCAAACAGGAAGAGAGGTATCTTGTATTCCCAACAGGAAGAGCCTGTACCTTACTATCCTAGCAGGAGGAAGAACGATTTTCTCCTGGCTGGCAACAGCCCAGCCAATGACAGTCTTACACAACTTAGTCAAGGAGAAGCCATGACACTTTGAACTCCTAGTTGACTCCTATGGGCTTTTGTTTATAAGTCCTTCCTAATACCTCCTTTCCTCTATAAAAGAGCATTCTTCTCTTTTGCTCTATAGACTTGCCTATGGTTTTGCTGTAGCTTGCTTGTCCCAGATTGTATTCCTGAATAAACTCATTTTTGCTGCTATAATAACTGATAGTTTTCTTTTTAAGGTTAATACCCACAACTCATTTTGTGTCCTTATCCTTATAAATTCCTCCTCTGCATACAGTGGAAGGGACTGGAGAAATGACATGTGCAAGTCATGGGGCGAAAGCCTTCAGAGAACTGATGAAACCTCCCTGCAGGAATGTCTTCTGTCAAGTCCTGATCAGCGCTTGCCAGTGGCAACATCTGGCAAAAATAACCAAGAAGCCAGGGATCAAGAGCTGGGCAGGTTTTGTTATTACCACACAGATGCCCTAAAAGGTAAAAGGACTGCCCACATCCTACTGCCACAGTTCACAAAGCAAGGAGGAGCTTCTAAGCCTCATATTTCTGGACAGATCTTCTGCATAGGCCTGCTCACACACTCCATCCCGTGGAGGTCTGCTTATTCTTGCATCATCTTACCTCTTTCTGTCTTAAGGACAGAGTTCTCTTCTCTCTCCGTGCTTCCACATGATTCCTCACTGGTACTGAATCCTCATCACTACTGTCATTCAAGCATGTTGCTCTGCTCGAGCACAGATTGCATGCTCTCTGCCGCCAAAATAGAATTGCTTTCCTGATAAGCCTTGGTCCACCCTCTAGCTTAGTTGGTTCATCTCTTTTCCCAGGGAGAATTATCCAATGACTAAATTCCATATTTACCATCCTCTGATCTGCATCCCATACCTACAGAAACTATACTCTCTCAGATCATCTGTGACACACATTATCAAATACTGTGAATTTTTCCATTTTATTTTTTTCTGATTTGTTTTCAGCATTCAATCTGATCTTTGAAATGTTTTCCATTCTTGGCTTGAAATTATGTTATTCTGGTGGTCCAACCAGCATTTTAAGGGTCCTTTGCCCCTTCTTTTCTCCTACTTCCTGACTATGGGCATTCTTAATGACTCTCTTTTACTGGTTGGTCCTCCCTGTGTGTGTGCCTTCCCTCAGAAACAGTCTCACAGCTTAAGCTATTATTTCTATGAACATGATTCCAAGATTTCTATTTCCAGCATGTCTTCTGTTTAAAGCACAAGCCCTGTACTTCCTTTCTGTTGTGTTTTTGCATTAGAATCAAAATAACTACAAACCAAACTTCCCCTTTCCATTTCAGCCTGGCTTCCTCTCCAGAATTCTGTTTCTGATGGTTGTGTCATTCTTTTTCTATGGGATCATGTTTTATTTCTCTAGCCTGTTTGCCCCCATGATCATGCATCACACTGATTTCTTATCTTCCCTGTCCTACTCCTCTTGCTGTTTTTGCTTCTTCCTTTACATTCACTGACACCACACTCATCTAGGATATTATTATTTCAAGTTTTTTTAAAGATTTTATTTATTTATCTGACACAGAGAGAGAACAGGAGAGCACGGGCAGGGGGAGTGGCAGAGGGAGAGGGAGAAGCAGGCTCCCTGATGAGCAGGGAGCCCAATGCGGGGCTCAATCCCAGGACCCTGGGATCATGACCTGAGCTGGAGGTAGATGCGTAACTGACTGAGCCACCTAGGCACCCCATTTCAAGTCTTTAGTGCAATAAACTTTGTGTTAGTATCTCTGCTTTTAGCCATGACTACACACCTTGTTATCTGACTCACATTTTAAAACTCCCTAGAATCACACCTTCATCACATATATCCCTCTTTTTTTAAATACCAATACCTTTCTGGTCATTAAAGGCTCTAGGAAATATGGCTCCAATTCACAATTCCAACCATATCTTCATCAGTTACTTCTACCTCAGCCAAATTGGTTCACTCTCTCTGGCCCCTACATACATAGTGCTTATTCCTATCATTAAGATTTCACAAAATAGTTCATCTTACCTGAATGTTTTCCCCACCCTCTAAATTCCAACTATTCTTCAGAAACCACTTTAAGTCCTCCTTCTGCCATGAGTACTTTTCTCATTGCTCCATCCGTCATCTAAAATATGTCTGAACAGGTAGCCCATTTGCTCCCAAATATTAGTCTGTGGAACAGCCTGAACTGGCATATAAGTATACCTGAGAGCTTGTTAACAATATAGTGTTTGTGGGTCTACTGTGGGAGCTGGGAATTTTATTTTTTATGAACCTACCCACAGGATTCTGATGTGCAGTATGTGGAGACTTATTTGACAATTACTCTCAATCTAATTTATGTTTAACTTTTTATGTATTAGATATCATTTACTCAGCTGAGGTGTATAAGATGCTTCAGGGAGGGGCCCATGGCTCATTCATGGTGTGAGTAATGGCATGCCCCTGGGAACACAGAAAACACTAGGGAGAGAGGCTGGAGTTAGTTACATTTACAAACAGCCCCCAAATTTACTTTCTCCTTACACTTCTTATTGTCTCCAGATAATACTATACATTCATTCGTTTTTCCATTAATTCCATTCATTCACTTAAGCATTTACTGGCCATTGCCATCTCCCTGTGAGAGTGACAGGAGACACTCCCCGTTCCATGTGATAAAAGGTTCTGCTGCCACTATGGACAGAATGATATGGAAGTCCAGAAAAGAAAGCAATTAATTTTTTCCTTGGCAAGTCTATAAATTCTTCAAAGAAGAGGTGACGTAGATGACATGTGAACTGGACAGTGAAGGTTGAGCAGAGAGAGAGAATTGGCAGGCTTTCCAAGATAAGAAAAAGTATTATAGAAAGGAGCCAAGGTCAAAGGGTGACACTACTTGGAGAGAAGAATGAATGTTTCCAAGTGGCTAGAGGGAAGGTAAATGGTACACATAGAGATGGTATAAAGAGAGGTGGTAGTAAGAGAGGAGGACGGTGATTGGAGAGAAGGAGAGGGTCAGACTATGGCCTTCATCTTTGGGGGAGGTCATCTAAAGGCTCTTAGGAAGGATAATTACTCCATTAGATCTGTGTTTGGGGTTTTGGGGTTGTAAATTTGGCCACAGTATAGAGAAAGTAATAGGTGAGAATTTGTAGGCTGAGAACGTGACCATGAAGGTGTCACAAGCAAAGAAAGGCAGATGAAGTTTTGGTCTTCTGAAGTGACTGTGAAGATCTACAGTGAGGTTTGTCCTACTTCTCTCCTGCTGCCTCTCCATCCATCAGCAATCCCCAGAGACTCCTTTCAAGTTGTCAACTTTGGCAACTGGGTGAATAGTGATGTCATTAACCAAGACCAGTACCAAAAAGAAGTACAGATTTGTGGAGAAGAAATATGAGCATGGCTTTTGAGGCAAAGAACTTTAATTGCCTGTAAGACAACATGATGAGGTGTTCATAAGGCAGGAGGGAGATAAAAAATGAATATGTCTACTTGGAGTTACTAAAAAAGAGGAAATAGTGGGAGCCTTGAGAATGGATGAAATTTGGACATGATTTGGACATGGAGATGATCTGAGTTTAGAAAATTTTATCTGCATTGAGCAAGAAGAAAATGGATATGCTTGAGTGTTATTTTAGTTTGTTTCTTCTGTTTCTTCTGCTTGGGATGCTAATGAATAAATGAGTCCCATGAAGAAAGAGGATAGGTTAGGTTTATTAAGAATTTATAAGTTAAATAATCAGTACCAACCAACAAACAAACAGTGATGGAGTAAATAGAAGTGTTGGATGATAGGCTCTGGAAATATTAAAACTTCACTGCTCCAGCCTGTAAATAGGCCTTCTGAATCCAGAATTTGGTGTGAGAACCATTAGCCATTATTGAAAGAGAAAGGAGACAGAAATTTATTGGAACTACCAGGAAGATATTATGTATAAGGAAGAAACCATTATTTATAATATACTTTGGCAATTATACACCCAGAATCTATCATTACAGTGAATTTCATTATCCTTTTAATTGTTATAATTTCTTTACCTTCTCAAGAGCTCAACAAACCTTCTCATATAAATGAAATTTTAATTAAGTTAATAGCTATATCTTATACATAATTTTTAAAGATAAGAGCTAAAGTAAAGTAAAATAGAGGAAAAGAAACACTTTGCTTGACTTGCCCCAATTTTTCAGAAAAGTTAGGAAATGATGAATAATAACAGAACAATCTTGGTCTCCACCAGAAAGTTTTCTGAGCTCCTAGTTATAGACATTTTTTTATATGTTGTTTAAACCAAACTGAAAGTGGAATGCTTTATATACATTTAATTATAATGAGACTAAAATCCTCAATATTTATTTGTTATCCAAATTTTCTTTCAAGTATGAATAAACCTTTAAAAAAATCTCAGTATTATTTAAATTGATGTGTATTTTATATAGGATAAGGGTAATTTAACTACAGAGACTTATGTAATGTCAAAGAACCTTTTTTCTTCTATAACTTTATGCTTCTAAGCTCTTTAGGTCTTTTGTGAGAAAGTGACTTAAATATAAGATTATTAAACTGACTTTGATTCCTAACAATTCCTTATTTTATACCTGCCACCACCATACAATAATTGAAAAGCATTAGAGGCATGCATATGTGTGGGGCAAATGTCAGGATATATAAGGCATAGTCTTGCCATCAGAAAGTCTACAAATTTAATTTAACAAGCATTTGTTGAGTCTCCATGATGGAAAAGGCATATACTAGGTACTTGGTGATACCCCAAATGAGTAAGGCGTAGCCTCCCTCTTCAAGAAACATATTGTGTAATGTATTAGCTACCAATCATGGTATGCTAACTCTAACACAAAGATGACTTGTGGTATGGGAAACAGAATGTTTTTACACACATCACTTCATGAGATCCTTTTAAGAAGACAGTGAGTGAATTGTATGGTCTTAGAGCTCATGGGGAGTGGAGCCAAGCTATCACCCACGTTCTCTGCTGCCTTCAGTTTGGTTATGGTACTCAATGAGTATGCTGTAAATGGTGTTTACTCAAAAACAGGGTTCTTCAATGAGACACAAGCATGAAAATTCAGTTACTTTAGAGGCAACTGTGCTTTTAATCTACTGAACATTGTGCTAATTCAAAATACAAAAAAGCAATTCTTGCCCACAAATTAATTTCTAAAATTGTAATAATAAAAAAATTAAAAATGCCATTAGAATTCCTCGATATTTTTGTATGCTTTGTGATTTTTTTTTTTCATGTCTCTGTGTGCCCTCTGTTGTCCTGTTATATATTGGCCTTTTCCTCATTTCTCTTATATATCACACTGCCTTTGGGTGTTTCTCATATCTGCACCACAGCAAATGACAGTAGGTATCCGACCTGTACTTTCATGGTACAGTGGATGTACCCTAACCCACCCACCATGTACTGGAGTCTGAGAGTAACAGATCTTCATTACTTCCAAAAGTCAGTGGTCTTCACAGTAACAGAATGCTCAAAGTCACTAGGCTATGTCTAACCTCTGAGTCTTGTATGTATTATTTCCTTATATTGCATAATTACAATTAACATATATGTTATTGTAATTGTGCTATATAATGAAATATTACACAACCCCAGAAAAAAAAGTTTTAGAAGAGAGTTGTTTTTATGAAAATTTGATTGAATGTTTTTGAAAGACTTTATAACGCTGCTATTGAAAAGGCAAGTGTCAATTCAGGGAAAACATAAAAATTTGGAAAGATTCTACACTCAAATTGCTTTTTAACTGTCTTTAAATTGTTCACTTCACTGGCTGATAAATAGAATTGCTATATTGTAAGTGGTTAAAATGCAAGAGGAACAAAGAGCTACAATCATACTCAAAGAAAAAATGATCTTGGTCTACATACAAGATTTGTGGATAAATACATATTTATTATTTATGTGTTTAAATCTGATTTTTTTTCAAAATATATTTCAGTACTTTTGTTAACTTATTGTCTTATGTGACTGTTAAAAATTAGTTAACCAGATGCTGACCCCAGTGAAAGTATCTGGCAGGTCAGGCAGTAAGGGCTTATAAGTGTTGGCAACCAAGTACCTCTGATTCCTTCAACTTTTCATGAAAAACAAAGGACCATCCAGAAGCCCTTGGAAAATGCTGTTAGAGTGTTAGCAAGTTCTCAAAACCTGTATTTGTTTTCATATCTCACATTTATTTTAATAATTTGCAGATTTTTCCTTTAAAACTTTGCAATGATTATTCTGAAATAGCTCTCCCATCTTCTATTGTCTTTATTTGTCTCCTTTATACCTTATTTATTCTTAATTTACTATTAATGTTTGTGTCAATATATGCTGTCTGTTATTTTCTTGTTTAAGGCTTTCCGTGTCTCTATTTCTCCTAAGTCTATCATGGAAGAAAGACTCATTTGCATAATTTTCTGTTTCTGACAACCAGCTCATTTCCCCAATCTTACCCTGGGATATGTCAGTGCAAGTAGCTAAACGTCAAGAAGGACCTGAACAGCAAGAGCTAGAGAGGCATTAAAACAAAATAAATACTTATTTCAAGCAAGAGGACTCAAAATAGCATGTGAAATAAATATTGAACTACAGATTATGATTTGGCCTTGAATGACATCTGAAAAGAAACTAGAATGACTTCTAAAAAGAAACCAGAATGACTTCTAAATGAAGCCTGAGAAATTTTTTAAACAGGACTAGAGACACCAACTTTCACACTGGTCATGAAAGCCCTGGAGTGTAGGGAACTACACTGAAATTTGCCTCCTGGTCTGAGTATGAAATGCAAAGTGAACTCCTTCCAAAAGGAATTTTACCACAGGGAATCTGCATATACTGCACACGTCTTTCCAGCTAGGGGAGTGTTCAGGTTTTCAGGCGATTGGGACAGGAATTTTTTTTTTTTATAGGAAAATGTAAAATGGGGTATAAGCTTTCCTGGAGAAGAACTATTTATAGAAACTTTCTGTTTATTTTTATTTTATTTATTTATTTATTTATTTAGATTTTATTTATTTATTTGAGACAGAGAGAATGAGAGAGAGCACATGAGAGGGGGGAGGGTCAGAGGGAGAAGCAGACTCCCTGCCGAGCAGGGAGCCCGATGTGGGACTCGATCCAGGGACTCCAGGATCATGACCTGAGCCGAAGGCAGTCGCCCAACCAACTGAGCCACCCAGGCGCCCCTCTGTTTATTTTGTGGGTAGAAAAAATAATCTCATTTGCTTTTGAGACTTGTCAACTCTCCTGGTATGGTTTTACAAATACCAACTCTACCTCACAGAGGATTAAACAAGTCATAAATTTCAAGGATATGGCAGAAATAGAACCAAAGCTACCTTATTCAACCTCCTCCTGTCTTGTATATCTATCCATCTTACCCCACAAGAAGCTATGTAATTAATATATTGCTCAACTTTTGTTGGAGAGAGTGAGCTTTATGTTGTCACTTCACATTGTGCATGGGTATAACTCTGTCTGGAAAAGAAATGTGTTATCCCATACCCGGAACTCCAGTTGCAAGAATGAAATAAGATAGGATGACAAATTTGGGCTTACAAAGCAAAGGATTCACTTTATCTATTTCATGCCCAATGAACTTATTTAAATTCTTGAAGGTACTTTATTCTGGTGACCCACTTAATTTGCCACAATTCAACAGCGGGGGTGAAAACAATGTTACATAGTTGATAGAAGTGGAATCTCTCTTTAGTGTTGCAACTCACAGAGCCCTAGCTACATCTGAAAGATTAGCTGGCACAGTACTAGATTGGTGCACTTACAAGTAAATTTCTCAGAGCTGAAATTTCTGCTTTATGTCTTTGGACACTGGGCACATTACTAAAAGAACACATGAATGAAGTAAAACAAATCCCTTACTGTATGAGGCACCTAAACAGGTAGCATTAGCATTCTAGACTTTGAAGGAAAACTCTTTTGGATCTTCCAAATTCAGTCTCTTATGAATCTATGATTTTCTGGGATTTCTATTTCTATCAACCTTCCATCCTTCCATACATGCTTCCAGGAACACACACACACACACACACACACACACACACTGAAATAAATTATGTGACTTTGTTTCTTGAGTTCTGCCTCTATATTCCTCAATGACAAAGGGTAATGCAAGAGCTGAGACTCCTGTTACAGATTTCATTGTGTTGTCTGAGTAATGGTCACTGAGGGAACACCTTAGTTATAAATATATACCTTTGTCTTGAACAGACTTGGGCATATACACAGTAGCATCACCTCCAGACTAAGAAACACCCTCCATACAAATTTAACTTCATCTGTATCTTCAGATTTTACCTAGTTTTCTTTTTTTTTTTTAAAGATTTTATTTATTTATTTGACAGAGAGAGACACAGCTAGAGAGGGAACACAAGCAGGGGGAGTGGGAGAGGGAGTAGACTCCCCGCTGAGCAGGGAGCCCGATGCGGGGCTCGATCCCAGGACCCTGGGATCATGACCTGAGCCGAAGGCAGACGCTTAATGACTAAGCCACCCAGGCGCCCCTCAAGTCAGTGTTTTACTTGGTAAACATGTCTGAGACCATGCATCCCTCGCTGCTAAGCACCATGGCGGACAGGGCTAGAAAGGTAACAGCTTTATTTTGAGCAGGGGGCAAAGACAAGGCAGCACTTTACAGCTACATTGTAACTAGATCCTGTATCCAGATTTTACCTAATTTTCAATGAAAAAAATGGATTTAGGTGTAAGCAACAAAATCAGGTGTCAGTTAATTCCATTCATTCATTTTCTGGTTTACATTTTGGTGCTTTCTTTCCACGCCTATAATACCAGTCTATTGACAGATGTATTAATGTAAACTTTTGTTTTTCATCTTCTAAACCTTAAAAAATGGAACTGAAGATTTTGTATATATAATTTACAGGGCAGTCCTCTACCAAAACAGCTTTCCTCTGACTATACATTTGTCAAAGTCTTAGGAGAGAAAATGAATAGAATAGTTTTCTTTGTTACACAGAAGGATCCATACTCCAAAAAACAAATTATGTCCTGAGTTTTTTTGAATGTTACAAAGACAAATCCAATGCCAGAGATTTTTATGGAATACATCTTTTTAGTTCTATGTAACTGCACTCTTAGCATTTACAAATAAATACAGAAAATAAAAAATATATATTTCACTGATGAAATAGAATGTAAAATTGTAACTGTTAAATAAAAACTTCAACAAATGTTTGAATATCTATAAATGCAGACAAAGGTATACTTAATGAATTGGATAAATTAAAACTCAGATTTTACAATCTGAAGATTTCTTTACACAATTCTTTTTTGAAATACAATTATTCTCCATTTTGTCAAGATTTTGTCATTTTTCCCCCCATGAATCAACCATGGGATGTCTTGCAACCATCTTTTGCATTCTATCTAGATTATTAGGGGCTTGTATGCAGGGACAAAGAATTGTTGCTTTTGTTTTTTAAGAACACTTTATTTTTCTGGCATAGTAATCAACCAAATATAATAGCACCAAGGTAATTATTTCTTGATATCACTTTCCCTGATTAAACCTCTTAGAATTAATGTTTCTCATGAATGCTTAACAAATTTTGATTTTTAAAAAAGATTTTATTTATTTGAGAGAGAGAGAACACAAGCAGGGGGAGGGGCAGAGGGAGAAGCAGACTCCCTGCTCAGCAGGGAGCCTGATGTGGGCTCATCCCTGGACTCCAGGATCATGACCTGAGCGAAAGCAGATGCTTAACCCACTGAGCCACCCAGGCGCCCCACAAATTATGATTAAATAACTAATTTTTAGAGTTAAATCACACATGATCCTTGGTTTCTTATCTGCATAAGAAAGGTGTATAGATTGCAAGACACAAAAATTCTTTCAAATTACTTACATGAAAAAATGAGAATTAAGGAGGGTTACAGGGTCTCTGATGGAACTAAAGTTCCACAGAACAGCCAGGTCTTAGGAAAGAACTGCTCCAAGGAACGATCTATAGTCAGTAATTTCCCACTTTCTTTCCTCTCTGCTCCCTTTTCTCTACTCTGGAATCCTGATAAAACATAGTGTAATATACCATCTGCATGCAGCCTGGGTCTACATTTCTTCCATTGAAGAAGCCAGCCAGAATGATACTGAAATGTCCTTGCTCAGATTCCAAATTTTAATATGAACATGGTCTCTGGTTGACCTGTCTGGATCACGTGCTCACTCCAGGATTATTTGCTTTTGTTGGGTGAGGATGAGTGGTGTTAGTGTCCAGTTGTGTAAACCCAAATGTTCCTATTGGAACCATGAATGGGAATTGGAGGGAAAGAAGGGAAGTAGGAAGTAAATCCCCAGAAAAGTATGAAAATAGCTAAACAACTACCCAAAAATAACTTCTGCAAGGGTCTTGGACCAGAGGCTTCCAAAGTTGCTTTTGATTCTAAAATTTTTAATTCCTTTTTCAGATTAGATGTTTCTTTTAAATTTTTAATTTCTTTTTTCATTGAAGTGAAATCCACATAACATTAAAATTAACTGTTTTAAAGTCTGAAATCAATGGCATTTTTATACAACTATCATCTTTGTCAAGTTTCAAAACATATTCACCACCCCAAAAGAAAACATACCATGCCCATTAGCAGTCACTCCTTATCTGCCTCCCCCCCCACTTCTTCTCTGTCTGGTAAACACTAATCTTTGTTCTATTTCTATGAATTTATCTATTCCAGGTGTGTCATATAAATAGAATCATACATTATGTGACCTTTTGAGTCTGGCTTCTTTCTTTTAGCATAACATTTTTTAAGGTTTATTCATATTTAGCATTCTTTTTTGTCATTTAATAATTTTCTATTATGTGTATATACTATAATTTATTTATCTATTCATCCATTGATTGAGATTTGGGCTCTTACCACCTTCTAGTTATTGTGCATAGAGCTGTTATGAACATGTGTGTACACGTATTTGTTTAAGGACCTTTTTTCCAATTCTGGGTGTACATCTAAGAATGGAATTGCTGAGTCATGTGGTAATTCTACATTTAACTTTTTGGCAACCACCAAACTGTTTTCCACAGCAGCTGAAAATTTTACATTATCACCAGCAATGTATAAGAATTAAAATTTCCCCATATGCTTGCCAGACTTATTATTTTCCTTTTCTAAAAAAAATTTATGCCGGCTATCCTAGTGAGTTTAAAGTGACACCTCCCTGTGGTTTTAATTTTCATTTTCCTGATGACCAGTGATTTTGAGTATCTTTTCATGTGTTAGTTGGCCATTTGTAAATCTTTGGAGAAATGTCTATTCAAACCCTTTGTCCATTAAAAAAATGGTTAGTTTTTGAGCTGTAATAGATCTTTATATATTCTGGGTACTAGACCCTTATCAGATAAATAATTTGCCAATATGCTGCTCCTTTCTGTAAGTTGTCTTTTCACTTTTTTGATAATGTCCTTTGATGCTTAAAGTTTTTCACTTGGTAAAGTTCAATTTGCCTAATTTTTTTATTGCTTATAATTATGGTGTCATATCTAAGAATCCATTGCCAAATCTAAGATTGTGAAGATTTGGCCCTATGATTTCTTCTGAAAGTTTTATAGATATATCTCTTACATTCATTCAGTTCTTTAGTCCATTTTGAGTTAATTTTTTATATGGTGTTAACTAAGGGTCTAACATTATTTTGTATGTGGCTATCCAACTTTCCCAGCACCATTTGTCGAAAAGACTATTTTTTTTCTCCATTGAATGGTCTTGGCAAATTTATTGAAAATCAATTGGCCATAGAAAATGGCTTTATTTCTGGACTCTCAAGTCCATTTCATTGGTCTATATGTCTACCTTTATGACACTGCCACAGGATTTTGATTACTGTAGATTTGTAGTAAGTTTTGAAATCAGGAAATGCAAGTCTTAAAACTTTGGTGCGTTTTTTTTTCAATATTATTTTGACTATTTGGTGTTCCTTGTAATACTATATAAATTTAAGTATTGTCTTTTCTATTTCTGTAAACAAGACCACTGGAGTTTTGGTAGGGATTGCATTATATCTGTAGATTGCTCTGGGTGGTATTGCTGTCTTAACAATACTGAATCTTCCAATCCATGAATACAATATGTCTTTCCATTTATTTAGGTCTTCTTCAATTTCTTCCAGTAATGTTTTGTAATTTTCAGTGTGGCTACAGTGTTATTTGGTTAAATCTATTCCTAGATACTATATTCTTTTTGAAGCTATTGTGAATGGAATTGATTTTTAATTTCCTTTTCAGATCATTTATTACTATTATATAGATCTTATATCCTACAACATTGCTGAATTTTTTATTAGCTCTAATAGTCTTCGGTGAATTCTTTAGGATTTTCCATATATGTGATTATGTCATCTATGAATAGGGTAGTTTTACTTCTGCCTTTTCTATTTGAATATCTTTTATTTCTTTTTCTTGTCTAATTGCTTTGACTAGAACTTTTAGTCCAATATTGAATACAAATGTCAAAAGCATGCACTCTTTTCCTGCTCCTGATTTTAGGGGAAAGTTTTCAGACTTTCACCATTGAGTATGATGTTATTTGTGGGTTTTTTATAAATACCTTTTACCAGGTTGAGGAAGTTCTTATGTATCTAGATTGGTAAATGATTATATCATGAAAGGGTGCTGGGTTTTGTCAAATGCTTCTTCTGTATCTTTTGAGACTATCATATAGTTCCTTTCCTTCATTCTATTAATGTGAAGCTTTACTTTGATTTATTTTCATATGGTGAGCCACTCTTGCATTCCTGAGATTGATGCCACTTGGTCATGTATAAGTCCTTTCAATATAATGTTGGATTCAGTTTGCCAGTATTTTGTTGATTGTTTACATCAATATTCGTAAGGTATTTTTGTCTGTAGTTTTCTTGTGATGTTTTTGTCTGGCTTTGGTATCAGGGTTGATGTTAGCCTTGTCAAATAAGTTAGATAATATTTCCTCCTCTTCTATTTTTGAAAGAGTTTGAGAAAGATTGGTGTTAATTCTTTAAATATTTGATAGAATTCACAGGTGAAGTTCTCTGGTACTGGGTTTTTCTTTTGGGGGAGGTTTTCCATTATTCATTCAATCTCTTTACTTGCTATAGGTTTTCTCAGATTTTTTATTTTTTCTTGAGTCACTTTTTAGTAGTTTGTGCATTTCTAGGAATTTGTCCATTTCATTTATGTTACCTGATTTGTTGGTGTAAAATAGCTCATAGTGTTCTCATGTTCATTTTTTTTCCCTTTAAGGTCAGTAGTAATGTCTGATTTTAATAATTTGAGTTTTCTCTCTCTTTTTTTAGTTTATATAGCTAAAAGTTTGCCAGTTTTTTGATTTTTTCCAAGAGTCAACTTTAGGTTTTGCTGATTTTATCTATTGTTTTCTATTTTCTATTTCAATTTTCTCTGCTCTAATCCCCATTATTTCCCTCCTTCTGTTGGCTTTGGGGTTAGTTCTTTCCCCTCCCCCCCCCATTTCCTTAAGATGTAAAGCTTAGGTCATTGATTAGAGATCTTCTTTTTTAATGCAGGCATTTACAACTATAAATTTCCCTATAAGCACTGTCTTCACTGTATCCTAAAAGTTTTAGTCAATCCACATTAGATATATTTTTTTAAGATTTTATTTATTTTGACAGAGAGCACAAGCAGGAGGAGCAGCAAGCAGAGGGAGAGGGAGAGGGAGAGGGAGAAACAGGCTCCCTGCTAAGCAAGGACCCTGATGCGGAACTCGATCCCAGGATGCTGGGATCATGACCTGGGCCAAAGGCAGACACCCAACCAACTGAGCCACCCAGGTGCCCCCCACATTAGATATTTTTGATGATAGGTTATTTCAGTTCATCATACCTTCATATTTGGGCTTTTCTGCACACTATTCTTGTGGCTATCTCAATAAGTCACAGAAAACCAGGGAGAGTTGTTTTTAGGAGGTTCATATTTCTAGAGTTCTTATCTTTATATATTCTAAATTGTGGCATATATAAAAGAAATTAAAAAGCAAATTCTGTTTTCAAATTCCACCTAATCAAAGCAATAAAAGTTATCAATATACCAGGAAACACTGACAGACTTAGGAATATAAAATATCCTAAGCTAAAAACAAATTCAAACATGTTATTCCCAAGCCAAAATCCTTTACTCTTTCTTATTTTCCAAATGAATCCCAAGTGCCTTTTGAAGACAAGCAAAGAACTTTAATACATGGTTGCTATTCACATGTCCAACTCCACAACCCTCCTTTTTATTTTCTAGCAATACCTATTGTATCTTCCTACACAGCCTCCAATGTTCCATGCCTCTAGATCTTTGTCCATACCCTTCTTTTGCCTGGAGTGCTTGCCTGGAGTGCCCTTATCCTTTTCTTTCCTTTGCTAAATATTCCTCATTTTTAAAGGTTCATTTCTGGCACTTTTTTTTCCTCCCAGAAACCCCAGATATTCTTAAGTATAGTTTGTACTTTTGCCTAAACTTCACAGTTCATCTCTCTCTCTTTTTTTTTTTACTGAATTAAACTGAAATTACCTGTTTTTGTGTTGGTTCCCCCCACTAGAATGAAAGCTCTTAAGTCTGAAATCTGAATTTGATCATCATTTTCTCCATAGTGCCTCTTAAAAGCCATGGTACATAGTAAATGCTCAATGAATACATGTAGAGCTAAGTAAAAGAAGGCCATATATTTAATTGCTAAGTAGCATGGAGACCATAAGAGTAATAGAGATTAAAAAGCAAGTTAAGAGGTTGCCAAGAACTAAGGTGCCAGGAGAGTCATCAAGGAAACAGGACTTAGATGGGAGGAAAAAAAAAAAAAAGGTAAGTGAAGGCTAGGGGCTTACAATGAGAAAGTGAAGTCAAATGAGCAGAAACCTGGATAATCTTAGAAATAATGAGACTGGGCAGATTAGAAGGTACAAAGGTTTAAGGAGAATTGAGAACTGCCTGTGGATGTAGGGCAGACTGGCTGTGGAAGTTGGCTGGCTTGATACTGCGACCAGAAACACTCCCCTTCTGTGGTGTGTCTTCCCCATCTCTCCCTGATGGCAGGTAGTTAGGAATCTTCAAGAATGTCATCTGTATCTTGCAGAAGGTTGCTTTTTCCCAACTTTCCATCCCAGAAAGGCTTTGTCCTCAATGAATGTTGGAATTGGGTTCTAAGGAAGTGGTGGGTGGAAGCACTGAGAATCCCAGGAGTGACCTGGGCTGGGTCAGTGAGCCCCATAACTCCTGAGTGGATGGGGCCAGCTTAAGGCTGAATATTGCTTGTTATACACACCTGAATTTCCCTTAAGCTTGCAGTTGTTTTGTTTATCTGCTATTTTATGGGATACTAATTACATCCTAGGGCTACAGACTTCTAATGAGCCAGCACCTGGGAGATTAAACCTGGACTTGCTTCTTTGTAGAGATTTTATTTTTTAAACAGAGCATTTTAATATACAGCTGAAAGATAATAATTTTTCATTTAACATGTAATATTCTTTTGTGGATCAACCTATCATTATGCCTGATTATTCTACCACATTACAAGCTTTGTTAAAAGAAGAAAAAAAACAGCTTGTCTTCCTGATGGTAAAAAAAAAAAAAAAGGAAATAAAATAAACCAACTGAATATAAGTGATGCTATATATAAAAGGGGCCATAGGTTGCCATGGTAACCAAAGTTCTAAAAATGACAGAAAGAAAAGAACATCAGGTTGTTGTGACAAATGACACTTGAAGTGACAGGTTTCTTGTGGTGCTTGCTTTTAATTAATTCAGCTCTGTAAGGAATGTTATTATTGAATAATAGATTAATGTGGAAATCAGGAACATGGCTGGGATAACTAATAAGAGAATTCAGAAAA
The DNA here is from genome assembly GCF_002201575.2 of Neomonachus schauinslandi. NCBI lineage: Eukaryota > Metazoa > Chordata > Mammalia > Carnivora > Phocidae > Neomonachus > Neomonachus schauinslandi. Next base: position 118,520,010 of record NC_058411.1, on the reverse strand, counting down.
CAACTGGAGAGTGAAACTCTACTGTGAGAGAAGATGCCTGATGGTGGTTATCCAAGATCACATGATGAATATATGCACCAATACGCTCTTGTAGATTGTGGGAACAGCTGTCTCCAGCAGCAGTAATCAAAGTGAAGCTAAAAATACAACAGTTACCACAAAGGAGAACAGTTGTGTAACATCAAAAATCACTAGCTTAAAAAATTTTTTAATACATCATTTTTATTGTTGGTGCTTTTTAGTAAGTGTTTCAATGTCTGATATGTAAAATGAAAATATATATGTAGGTAGGTATGGATGGATAGAAATGTATTCATATCCATGCAAAGGGTGTGTGTAACCTATTTCTTTCAGCAGAGTGAGAGAGCCTGTGAATTCTTAAATAATAGTGCACCTCACATCTGGAGGCTGATTAGGCCCCTGATGAGGTATTTATAGATATTAAAATATATAGGCAATATCTAAACAAAACACTTTTATGATACACATGGAAAAGAAGATATCAGATTCTTCCTATAGTTGTAAAAATTGAGGAAAATAGAGATGAGATAACATGTCCACATGATATGAAGCTGAGATGAAAACCCGTCTTCACACTCCCAACACCCAATATCTACACTACCCGTTCCAGGCCTGGTTACAGTTGGGCTCCTTGACCTGGATCAAAGGAATTATTGGTGTATCTATTTATTTATTAGAGCCTCAGTGAAGCTCCATAAGGACATAGACACAAAGGAAAACAAAACCAAACCAAATTCAAATGGCATGGGTGGCAGACTCCTTCCTTATATGTACTTCAAGCTACAGAGTTTTGAGCTGGTTCAAATCCTAGTCACTTGTTTTGTTTGCTTCTAACTCCCTCTTCCATGACAGCACCATGTTGCTCTGTCTCTATACACTGGCCACATTCTCTGGTAATTGTTAATAGCTCATCCTTACCTTTCAGACTGTGAGCTCCTTGAGGCAAAGTAAATGTATTTCCTTTACCTCATTTCTTGGCACACAGAAGGGGTTCAATACATTTTTTAAAGGAAGCAATGAATAAATGAAACAAAACCTGCATGCCTAGGTGACCTCAGCTGAGTTTCACCATTATAATCATGTTAGTTCATTCGTCCATGAAACCCCTTTTTAAAAATTATGTTATGTTAATCACCATACATTACATCGTTAGTTTTTGATGTAGTGTTCCATGATTCTCCATCAAACCTTTTTAAGGACAGACCTTATTTTAATGGTTGGGTGGGTGTGGTGAAGACAATGAGATATAGTACCTGCTTTTGTCTTGTTGTCTAGAGGGCAGCACAAACAAAGTGATAATTAAGGCAGCAAGGTAAACACTACAATAGAAGTACATGCGCAGTTGAATATGGTAGGATAGAGGATTTTTAGAATCAGAGGCTTTAGAAAAATTTTCCATGAGAAAACAAAATTTAAAGAGAAGCCTAAGGAGAAGTTAGCTAGACAGAAAAGAGAGAAGATTGTTCTAAATCAAAGAGACACAAACCAGCACAAGATATTTGTGGAAACTGCTAGAAATGAAGTGTGGCTGAAATGCAGGAGCATGTGGAGGAGTGGGAAAGGAAGAGGGGATGAGGCTGTGAGCATACATTTCGTGGAGGGCCTTGCTCATCATGTCTTGACAGGAGGACCTAGTCTACTGCTAATGGGTAACCTCTGGGCCTTTTACATGTATATTTCATATTATGCAATTAATACCAGCTCATTATGAAAATTGGAAAGTATGACTAATAGAGGTGGGGGAAAGAGTACCAATTGTCTCCTTACCAGAAATACCCATTGTTAACTCACTTCAATATACTTTTTTTTTTCAGCCACGTGGGTATATGTAGACTTCTTTACATATAAAAATGTTAAAATCTAACACTAATTTTTTTTTAAAACAATCACCACTTAAGAAAAAATTGGAAGTACAGTACAAATAATTTTTTACCCTTAATAATTTGTGAGTAAGTTGTCCACTGGGTGCATCCAACCTCTCACCTCCACCCAAATACCTATCAACAAGGACATTCCCCTACCTGACCTCAGTTTAACACAATTCAACAACAACAAAAAAATCATGAAATTAACATAACGCATAATCCTCAGATCCTCAGGCTTAACTTTTTCCCAGTTGTTCCCAAATATCCTTTTAAGAAAGGGAGTCGGGTTCAGAATCACATGTTGCATTTGGCTGTCGTGTCTATTAAGTCTCCCATAGTCTGTAACAGTACTTTAGTCTTTCCAAGACTTTGATGACTTTGATACTTTCAAAAGTCTTATGGAAATTTTGGGATAGAATGTCCCTCCATCTGATTTAGTATAAAGTTTCCTCATGATTTGAATCTGATTATGGATATTTGACAGGACTAACATAAGAAGAGATGTGCATTCTTCCTAATCTATCAGGTGGATGCTTAATTTTGGTTTGTGCCATTACTGATGATATTCATACTAATTGTTTAAGTTGCCAGCTAGAATTCTCCACTGAGGGTGACTCCTTTAGTCCTGTAATTGATAAGTATTTTCCATGGAGATGCTCTTGTCGGAAGACAATTCTCTTGCATTTTTGCACGTCTGAGAGGCACTGGTTACCTTTTTACTGGTCAGTCTCTTTAAGGATGTTTTTATGGCAAAGAGCCTTGTTAGACAGAGGTAATGTCTCCCTCTGGAGAACAGGGCAGTTTTGTTTGCTATCCAGAGTAATAAAGATAATGTTTCACTCTGGAGCAAATGTTGGGCAAATTGCTTGGAGGCCATTATAAAGTTTGGGGTTTTCTAAGCTCAGGGCTCCGCAGTTGTGATGTAAGCCTGTTGTGTATGCAGCATTCACCTGGCCATTTCATGTTGTTCCTGTGGAACTTAGGGGACAGAGGGAACCAAAAGAAACTTGCTGCCAGCTGTGCAGTGAATAATAAAGTCCTTTGTTTTCTAGCCTCCATGAACCTATCAGCTGCTAGCCTGTAAGATTGCAAGGGTAAAACCTCAGAGCTCTTGAGAACTTTACTTATTTGTTAATATCTGTATGGGTGCATGTTTTCCTACTTTTATAAAAGGTCATAATCTACTACTATTGTTTTTTCTTTTGATGCACAGATCAAATCCCCTGATTTGCCAATGGGATCACCTTCAAGTTGATTTCTGTATCTTTTTGACATATTCTCATCCTTCTTTGAGCACTTAGTTTCCGGCACAAAGAGGATAAGTTAGCTCATCTTGTACTTTTTCTGCCCCTGCCCTTGATTCAGCCTTTTCTCTAAGGAGCTCTGGTTCCTTTCAGTGGAACATGGGATTTAGAAGCTATCTGGTGGGCCTTGAGATATGGCCAACTACAAAGTTAGGAGGCATGGTCCTTCAAAACCATCCTAACCTCTGATACCAACTACAAGTTCAGGGGTATCATAAATCATCTCAGATTTGGTGACTCACTAGAAGGACTCACCGAAATCACTGAAAGCTATTACGCTCATGGTTATAGCATATTATAGGGAAAGGATACAGATTAAATTCAGCCTAGGGAAGAAGCAGAGTCTATCTAGGACAGTTACCAGGTATAGTTTCCATTGTCCTTCCTCCATGGAGACAGAATGAATTATTATGCTGTCATTCTATGTATAACAGTACACAAGAGTTTTGCCCACCTAAGCTTTGGTGTCCAGAGTTTTTATTGAAGCTTCATCACATAGGCATGATGAATTGATTGCCCACCCACATGGTTAATCTCAGTCTAATACCATATGACCCAAGGTCCTCACCCTAAGTCATACTGTTGGTCTTTCTGGCATGGCCAGCCCCCATGGATGTGACCAGCTCCTCCCCTAACTCACGTTGTTAGACTATCCAGTATGATCCAAGACTCTCCAGCAAATGGAAACGATCTTATTAGGCATAATATTCCAAGGATCTAGAGATGACCTCCTAGAAGCTGAGGGGCAAAGCTCAGACTTTTTTTTGGACAAAGTCAAATTCTTCACTACACTAGGGCACTAGGTGTGCTCATTGGAACTGAGGTGCTAATGCTCTTAGGCTCTTTCAGGGAACAGAGCTAGGGGACAAATGTATGTACACACACACAAGCTTACATCTTTACTAATTTCTCCGTTTGTCTATCTACCTGTGTATCTAACTATCTACCTATCTATCCTAATCCACCTAATCTATCATCTTTCTATATTGAAAACCATGAGTTTATAATACTACATTTAATACCAATATAACAGCACAGAGTTTATGAAAGCTTTCTCCCTTTCCCATATTTGTAAGTCTTCTCTCCAATACTAAAAAACCTATCTCCCTTTATTCTATTTACTTATGTGACCAACCCCCTATATTAATCAATCTCCCATCCCCACCACCATGCTCTCCCTTCCAGGCATAGTTGTCTTCCTAACTCTGCTTGCTCTCTGACACTCCATGCTGGGCCACTCCTCTAGGAGGAAACATTTTCACCATGCTTGCACCCCAAAACCCTGTGATAGACCACCATTCTGTGTGGATGTCATTTTCATCCTACTCATGCTCTGAGACTCCATAGGAAGGAAGACAGGAAGAGCTCCTACTGACTCATTAGCATACCTTTTTCTGACTATAAAAAATAATATTTGCTCATTGAAGAGCATTTAGAATATACAGAAAAGTATAGAGAAAAAAATTTAAAGTCATCCACAGTTCTGTTCAGAGATTTCCATTAACATTTTTGTTTTCCATTTTGTCCCCTTCCTAAGAACATTTAAAATTAATTGATAACATAATTTAAAAAAAACAGAAAATTCAAACTTGTTCAAGATAGTAGTCAATGTAATGAGGGCAAGTGCTGAAACAGAACAACACTAATAATTTTAATTCATTGTGAAACATGGTGAGAAATCACATCTGAACCGTAGAAAAAGGATAAGATTTGAGAAGAATATTTTCTTGTACTGAATAAAGCTGAGATATGGAAGCAATAAATGGAGAAAGGCAATTCAGGATGAAGATTTACCAAAACATTGCTGTGACAGAAAAACATTCCTCTAGTCTCAATACTCTTCTCTACTCTAGCACTTTTGACACCAAATTGTGTGTGTGTGTGGGGAGGATTCCCCATGCTAAGCAATTCTGGGATAACAGTTGGGTATCTTACAATTTAACTCAATTATGACTACCTAGAGATAGCATTAAATCCCAAAGGTTGAGGGCTCAGTCCGACAGGATTGCTCTCCCCACCCTCCCCCCCAACCTTTAGACATCAATGGCAAGTCCAGGTTGTCACCTGTGCTTCTGACCAACTGGCTATAAATTGGAGGTTCCCTCTCCTTGTGTTCAACTAATTTGCTACAGCAGTCACAGGATTTAGGAAATCAGTTTACTCACTAGATGACCAGTTTATTACAAAAGATATTAAAGGATACAGATAAACAGGCACATGAAGAGATTCATAGGGTTCTGAGCACAGGAGTGTCTGTCCCTGTGGAGTTTGGGTTTCCCACCCTCCCAGAATGTGAATGTGTTCTCGTCTGTCAACCTGGAAGCTTTCCAAATTATTTTGGATTTTTATGGAGCTTCATTAGGTAAGCATGGTTGATTAAGGGATTGGTGGTTGGTGACTGATTCAGTTTCCAGCCCCTCTATTCTCCCTGGACGTTAAAGGGGGTGGGACTAGAAATTCCATCCATCTAATCACATGATTTGTTCTCATGGCAACCAGCCCCCATCCTGTAGTTATCTAGATGCTTTCCAAAAATCATCTCATTAACATAAACTCAGATATGGTTGAAAGGGATTTGGTATGAATAACAAAAGACACCCAGTTCACCATGATCACTCCAGCTTTTTAGGAACTGGGAACAAAACTAAATATTATAACAAAAGATGCTTTATGGCTCTTATTTAGGGAATTACAAGGGTTTTCAGGAGCTATGCACCAGGATCCATGGAAAGCGGGGAAACCTAACACACACCAGTCATAATCCTCCAACTCAGCTTTAAGTACCTTACCTTACCCTAGACAGTAGGACCTACTAGCCTTGTAAGGAAATCCCTGACCTGGCGAATCATGCCCTGTTTCCACCTTGCCTCTCTTAATGCTTGGGAGGAGTGTTCATTGCTCATGAGGCACTGTACTCCCCCAGTACATGGATTGTTTTCCCTTGAGAAGATGACATCAAATTCATTACTAAATTGCATTATTTTTGTCACTTGACACCAGGAATTGCACTTGCAGACTCCCTTTTGCTGAATGGTTCTGGGTTAGTTTCCCAGCATGAGGAAAGGTGAGATCTGGAAGGCAGAGGAAGAGAGATTCTTATTCTTGGTTGGTCACTGTGGTGTGGTGACTTCTCTGTGAGGTCCAGCTTCTCAGCTCACCCAGAATCTGATGCCAGAGTTTTGGGTGACTGTTTTGCCCATTTCCTGGTGGCAGCTCCTCGGACTTTCAACTCCTCAACATTTACACAATCCCAAATTCCTATGTTAAAACTTTTCATTCCCTTAATTTTTTGTAGTGGCTCTGTTTTGTAAACCAAAACTAGATTGATATGTTGGATAACATAATTTTTCCATGTAGAAGTTGTTAAAATAACTCTCTAGGACCAATATGGAGCTGCCCTACCCACATACATGTCAGTGAGTCAAAACTTAGCTTTCATCTCCGCGTAAATGCTTCATATGACCAGAAACACAGAGTACCCAGGCAGCCAATCCCCATTCACCAAGCCAACTCTGGACTCTCACCCCAAATAAGGTTGATTATGCAGCTCCAGAGGCAACCAAATATTTTCTATTTTTCTCTTCTTTGTTCCTTATTCTTTATCATATAAGAGCTTCCTGTCTTCTGCCCCATTTGGCAGTTCTCTGGACCCTTGAGAACAGAGACTCCCCACTTCATGAAGTTTTCAATAGAGTTTGTATCACCGAAATTGTCTTTTAAAATCATTCTTAACAAAGTTTATGGATTTTTAAGCCATATAACATGGTGATAAATTTTGGCAGAATGTGTAAGGGTCTTTTTATTGTCTTTGTCTGGAATTCAGTGAGCCCTGCCCAGCTGTATGCTCCTTATTTGTCTTTAATTGTTTCTATGGTTTTTGCTTCTCTTCCACTTTCTATAGTTTCTGCCTCGTGAAAAACTTGGTTCTCTTTTCTGTCCTCTAACAGCACTGTCTTCAGTGTTTTTGTGTACACATTGCCTGTTTCTGAGACATGCTTCATTTTGCCTTCTTTATGATAGATTCAGTTTTCTGCAACATTGATTTTGGTTTTTTTTCCCCCTCATTCTAAGAAGCTTTTCATTCTGCATTTGACACTATTTCCTTTTCAATACAGTCTTTTTTCATATGCTTTTATTCAGCCTCTTCTCTCTTCCTGGATTGCTGTTGTTTTGTATACATCATATAGTTTTACAAATAGTTTAAGGCAGCAAGTGGTTGTCTAGGTGAGTTTGTCATTTCTAAAATTAATTTTCAGGGGTCTGCTGCTTTTGAAGACTTCATAATATTATTATTCCCCTTTCAGTGTTTCGTTATAGGCCACATGTTGATGCTTTTGTCTTCACTTATTCTCAATAGTGAAAGACTTAACCAGTAGGCACAGGGTGCTTTTGCCCTTCTTGTTCTCCAGCTGGACCACAGCCTGGCATGTGGAGCTCCTGGCTCAGTTTCTAGGGGTGGCAGGGTTTTTTGGGCGCAGCCTAGCTGAACTACACTGGTACCTTTGCCTTTTTAGGAGCTCAGCTGAACTGGAGAAAGTTGAACTGCCAGATGGCTGAATAGATGGTTAAGACAAGTCGTAAGGAAAGTAATGCTCAAGGCTTTAATCACCTACCATGACTGTGTAAGCATGAGGCTAAGCCAGAGAAAGTGTTGGCTTCCTCATCTTCCATTTTCCTTCATGGATCAGCATTCTGGCTAAGGATCAGGTGGGTCAGCACAGACATGATATGGCAGGTGGTGGTCATCTCACTGCTAGAAGAACCCTGAAAAAACAGCTGCTGCTGTTTTATGGACCCAGGAGGGAGTTTGGGGGTGGGAAGGAAGGAAGGACCAGGAAAATTTATCTTAATTGGAGACAAGTGTTTCAAGTCTCCCCTCTGCCCCCTCTCCCACAAAGGGGTCTAGCAGAGGCACTGTGCCATGTCCTGACACAAAATTCCTAAACCTTATAATTTCCTATATAGGAATAATATGGATACTTTTTCACTCACAATCTGCATTTAATCAATCATGATGTTCCCTCGAGCTGATCTTCTAAAGAGCTCCCAGAGATTCTCTCCTCCTCCTCCTCACTACCATGGCCTTATAGAGCCCAAAACTTCCAACCTAAAAGATCATCAGCCTCCCATTGGCTTTCTTAAATGTTCAGTAGGGAGATTTTTGGATTGGTATGGTGTCAAGCGGCAGCTGCCAAGACATCTTCTATGATTTTTCTATTATTTCATCTATGAAGATGCATGAAATGGGTATATCATGGCCAGAAACAATGACTCTTTACAAACTTAGCATGCACTTTTATCTCCTACAACCAAAGAAACCAAGCATGGTGGCCCTAAAAGAGGGCTGTGAATGAGGATGCCTGGCTAGGAATGCAGATGTACATGAGTGTATGGTTGTTCAGGGGTAGGGCAGGGAGGGCATGAGTCCTTGACTGCAACTCCCATGAGAGACTGCCATGCCTGGCTATCACCAAGCCCAGTGTGGACAGGGCATCCTCCCTTGAGGCCTCCCTGACAGAGCCTTGTAATTGCTTGTGGTCAGGCCTTATATGTTTTTGGCCTTGAATTTTTCAGGACCCAACTAAGAAACACAGCCTGCCCATTATGAATCCAAGTAGGTTAGACTTTGAGGGGCTGTGACAAAAATTGGTTGATTAGTCTGAGGCAAGGCCAAGATCAAGTTTATTCCATGCCAATTGGCCAGGCCTGCCTGGAGGATTGGATGTAACCATGAGTCCCAACAGTCACCAAGTCAGAGAAAGATGCCTCAGGGCCTTTTAGGGTCTACTTTAGAAAGTCAGCCTTTAGAAAGGCTTCTTCTTTAAGTTTTTGTAGGAATCTCTTTTACCTGGTCCAAGACATCAGTTCAGGCACTGCACAGCACCGATCAGTAAGTTGAAGCTGATCTAAAGGCCTAAACACCTTCCAGGGCTGGGGTGGTGCCCTGACAGGCAGGGCATGCACATAAGGGCACAGCACCTGTGTCAGTCACAGGGGCACCCCTCAGGATTTGACCACAAGTTATCTGGGGAGGGAGAAGGAAGGAGAGCTGGGCAGTGCAATGGGCCAGGTAGACAGCTGTTTCCTGGCTGCAGGCGCAGGTTTGAGCTGAGCCAGCTTCCTTACAGGGGAGGGCTTAGTGCCCAGGAAGATGTGGCTGTAGCTTGCATCCAGTTATCCTGGCAGAACTGCTGTCTTGGCCCTCTGAAGGAGGTGCAGAGGGGGCTTGTCCCACACTGTGTCACTCTTCCTTACTAGCTTTAGCAAGATTACCTCTAGAGTGGGTCTATGTCTCTAAGGTTTTTTAGGGCCACTGAGCAACCCCAGAGGGCTCTATGCTCTCTCTCTCTCTTCTAAATTCCAACAGCTTGCTGTACCAAGGGTGTTTACCAGCACCAAGGACAAGCTTAGAGTCATCAGGCTCATAAGAACTCCCACCACCCACCACCCACCACCATCTTTTGGTCCCATTGACTGAGTGCCATAGTGGTGGCTTGAGAACTGTTTCCCCAGCTTTCTTTGAACCCCTCTTTTGCATTTATGATCTGACCCACTGGTGAAGCTCAGCCAGGGAGTCAGGAGGAGGATCAATGGTCCCTCTTGAAACTGAAAATCTTGTATGAACAATTCACTAGCAGCCTATAAGAATTCCCCATAGAATCTGCTAGCATTTCCCAAGGCCCATTGACAACGTGTTCCGTGAGACCCTTAGATTCTTGCAAACAATTCACTAGCATTTCTCTATAATGGCCTGCAGACTCTTCAGGCTTTTTGCAGTTCCAGAATGGCATTGTGCTTAATTGACTTCCCAGTTCACTGCAGTAATCTGTCAAGAGCTCAGCTAATCTGGCTTGTTTTCTGGATCTGCAGTCTAGAAATGGAAAGAGAGAAATGAAGAGGAGGTGGTAGGAAGCAGTTCTATGTCTAATTCAAAAAGCTACCCCCATAATACTGAACATCGTCATTTTTTTTTCCTCCCAACTCATCATAGGCAGGCAAGATACTACTGTTGGTGATGGCACTAGGGCCGTGGGGTGTGTGTGTGTGTGTGTGTGTCTTGGAATATGCAGGAAAATGTACCTAAAAATACCACCAGTCACTTTGATCATGCTTCCTGCAGGGGACAAAGCCTCCCTCTCAACAGGCGTCCACCCCTGGGGAATTACTACCACTGAGAGATGCCTGCCCTATTGTTCAGTCTTGTATCTTTAACTTGTGTGGAAGCAATAGCTGAGGGGAATGGGATGGGTTGAAGGGGCAAAGATGGGGCAGCAGAGGTCCAATTGTCCCGTGATTGGTATCCCACTATCTGCAGGAGGTGAGCCAACTCCATCTCCAGTGGTCCAACCAGGGACCTTTTTTTTTTTTTTTAAAGATTTATTTATTTGAGAGAGAGAGAGAGAGCGTGCAAATACACAGGATGGAGTGGGGAGGAGGGGCAAAGGGAGAGGGAGAGAGAGAACCTCAAGCAGACTCCCCACTGAGCACAGAGCTAGAAGCGTGTCAGGGCTCTATCTCACAACCCTGAGATCATGACCAGAGCTGAAACCAAGAGTTGGATGCTCAACCGACTGAGCCACCCAGGCACCCTAACTGGGGACCTTCTAATCATGCTTGTATGATACTTGGTCTCTTTGGTTATAGGAGATAAAAGTGCAGCTGAGTTTGTAAAGAGTCATAGTTTCTGAATATGATATGCCACTTTAAGAAGTCTTCACACCATTCCAATCCAAAAGTCTCCTTACTGATTATTTAAGAAAACCAGTGGGAGACTGATGATCTTTTAGCTGGGATGTTTTGTGCTCAGAACTAAAGTTATGGTACCGAGGAGGGAGAGGAGGGGATATCTGGGGTGCTCTTTAGATCAGCTAAAGAAAACATTGTGATTGATTAGATGTAGATTATGAATGAAAAGAAGCAACAAAAACACCCTCAGCTTTTCCTGTGTGTGAATGAAGAATCAAGGGGCACATTATCAATAATTTTACTTTTTTCCCCCTCTAACAACTACTCCTTACAAAAGCATCCTAGAGAGTAAGAATGAGGCCATCTTTTTTGGGCCGTCCACCAAAGCTGGTTATGCTGATCACTTAGAATAGTCATTGCATGCTTCTTGGATGAACTTTTGGTCTTATGCCACAATAGGTATTGATGTAAATGTTCAGCTCCACCAGTTTGATAACTGTCTCCGGGACATATTAAAAAGCTCAGAGCATGTTCACCAGGATTCCCATCACCTGCCTGATCCTGTCTAAAAGAGAATGTGTGCTCTTAGGGCTTTGCTCCTTTGTAGTCAAAGTCCAAATCGTGAAGTTGGGACACAATTTAACCCTCAGTAAACATTTATGTTTTTGCATCCTCTCTCTCTCTCTCTCTTTTTAGAGAAAGAGAGAAGGCTTGAGCTGGGGGTAAAAGAGATAGGGAGGGAAGAAAGGGCAGAGAGAGAGAGAGAGGGAGAGAGAGAATCTTAGGCAGGTTCTGTGCTCAGCAGCAGAGTCCAACTTGAAGCTTGATCACACAACCCTGAGATCATGACCTGAGCCAAAATCAAGAGTTGGATGCTTAACTGACTGAGCCACCCAGGCGCCCTTCATCCTCTCTTTATTAGTATATTTTCTGTATACTTATTTATATCCTAAGGTAGATATAATATTAACTTCTTATTAAAAAAACAACAACAACAAAATTTAACTGGGTAAATTTTAAGGATCTTATTGGCTTTATTCAATGACTTGTGAATGGGACAGCTTCAGTCTAGCAGATAGAAAGGAGCTCTGAAGAGCTGTACAAAATGGAAGCCTTTTATAGGCAGAAGTGAATGGGAATAAATAATTTGTACAAGGCAAAAAAGCAGACTGGTTACTGCAAGGGTACTTTCCTTTCCTATGGCAGAGGTCTATCAGGTGATTCCAGATTGTCTAGTTTTAAGATTCCATTTCTGAGAGATCCAAATTTGTAATTAAGTTAAGTATTGGTTTAGTGATGTGGGGCTTAGTCTAACCAACTACATTTGGGGTCTCTTGTTTTGTTTTTAATACCCTTTTAAAATAATTAATAAGATTTATTAATACATTGACATGAATGATTTATTTTTATTAACAAACAAGCCAAAATAAAACAAGCATAACACTATAAGAGAAAGTGTGATAGGCAAACTGAGAGTGAACCAGCTAGTGAGAAATGGGTTTTTGCAGTTTCTACAAATATTAGGAAAAGGTGTACAGCCAATACTATCACACTTTAGGTTATATGCCACAAGATGGTTTTTTTGTTTTGTTTTTTTTAAGATTTTATTTATTTATTCATGAGAGATAGAGAGAGAGAGAGGCAGAGGGAGAAGCAGGCTCCCTGCGGAGCAGAGAGCCCGATGCGGGACTCGATCCCAGGACCCTGGGATCATGACCCCAGCCAAAGGCAGACACTTAACGGACTGAGCCCCCCAGGCGTCCCATCCACAAGATGTTTTGGTCCTCCTTCAGGGAGCATTAAGAACTCATGCCTTTTAATAAAGCAGGCTTCAATAAAAAGTCAATCGCTTTTTTTGTTTTTTTATTAAAAAAAGCATTTTGCTTTATCGACAAAAATGAAGCATCCTTTACTGAGGCTACAAATTAAGCCATTGTTTGTATCTGCACAAGGCACTCAGAGACAAAGTGGGAAACGGAAATCTGGGCCTAGAGAGGGCAGTGGGAGACAATACTGAGAACCTGTGAGTTAGGCTTGGAGAATATTTGAAAACCTTCAGAGATGTCACAGCTGTCTCAAACACGGCTGCCATCATTCCCCTCTCCGCATCAGCATATGCTTCTCTGTACTGCAGAGGGCTCCAATCTTACATACATTTCCAGTTCACCTGGCCAGCAGGCCTGAAAATCAAGCCCACAATTTGATTCTGCCAGTTGTGGAATTTCAATGTAAGTTTGACTCATAACTTCTTCATATTACTGAAGCGAAAGTCACTGTATTGTTTAGGGAAAAAATGGAACTCCAAAACAAGGAATGGGAAGATTTGAGTTGGCTCAGATGAATTGAGAATTATGAAGCCTCAAGTTTCCTTGAGCTTTTTCTTGCCATGGAAGCAGTTTCCCTCTCTCTAAGGAAGCTAGTCTTCCCTCCTTGTGGACGCAATCAGTTTTCAGATGTAAATGTGCATAAGAATCACCTGAGTATCTTGTTAAAAATGCACATTTTGACTCAGTAGGTCTAGGGTGTTGCTTGAGTTTCTATATTTCTAGAAAGTGCCTAGATGATGCTGATGCTGTTGGTTCACAGACCACACTTTGCACACCAAGGGACTCAATATGGATTTTAACCATGGCAGTTACCTTGCAAGGGGATGCCCATTCTATTCCAGGTCTACCCTCATCACCCTCCAAAGTTTCCAGAAATAAAACTGGAACTCAGTCCCAGGCCTGCCAGGAGGTCTGGTATATAGTCTGACCCCGCATGAGATAGTTTAGATGTTGAAATAATTATAAGATTATGCCAATTTATATTAGAAGAAAGTTGAGGAATAGATGTGGAAATGGATCCTAAGATTGTTACACCAAGGAAGCAGAAGATAACATTGGATGGGGCTAGACTTGTGGATATAGATTCCGTGGGTTAGTCTGAATATCTGGGAGTGGCTCTAAGTCCAAGTTTGCTTGGTTAATTTACTGAAACCTGGACCAACTATGGCCTACCTCCATTGAGGTTGTAAAGTCACATCGATGATACGGGATGGACTAATATTTTTAAAGGTTTAGGCAAATAGCCATGTTGGGAGCGGAATTTATCAAATGAGACACAAACACCTGTATATCCACTATACCCCCCAGAGAGGCCCAGAAAATAGTTCCTTCTTTAAGGTATTGAGAAATGCGTTGGTAAAGAGAGCACCAGCAGCTTAAAAACCCCTTGGTGTCAGTTTTCCACGAGCCAGGGTCACTACAACAAAAACTACAAGGGCTCCTGATTCAGTGGGAATCATGGAATTCCAGAGTAGCAAAAATCCAAGAAACAAAGCTGCCAGGAAAAAAGTGGGCTTGGTTACTGAAGCGGTGTTGGGGTAACAGGGATCTTTGTCAGCGATGTCCTAGCAATGAAGTAGATGGGCAGTTTACTAAAGTATTATTTGATATATACAATTAAAACCTGTAGGTTTGGTGACCAGGAACCTAGCTTGTCATTACAATGGTTGGGTACCAAGAGCCAAGTTATTTCATAGTTTGCAGTCCCACTGAAGGAAAGGTACACTGGTTCCACTTGAGAAAGAACACCCCTCGACTCTTCTCCAAAAGACCTATGTCCATTCATTCTGTTGACTTACACTGGCTAATTTAACACTAATCCCTTCCGGCAGTTAGGCAGGTAAGAATACTAGTATTAATGTTGCTATTGCTATTTGTTCTTCCTGGTCCTCTAATAATTTTGTGTGGTTCATTGGAGCTTAGGAGATAAATGAAATTTTGGCTTCCGTCTATCTCAGAGTTGTTCCAATGGGTCTGTGAATGCACCTGATTCTGTTATGTCCAGTTCAAATGTATTACTTGGCAATCTGCATTAACATATTGCTCCCCAAATCTTGGAATGAGGACTACTATGGCCAGAAAAGACAAATGGTAGCCCCTGGACGTTCCCTTTCTTACCAAAAGAGTAAACCAAAAGCAATTCTGCATCCTAGGAAGAATTAGAGAGATTAGTGCCACCAACAGAGACCTGAAAAATGTAGCTTTCCCAGCATATATTTAGTTATTGACTCATTTATTTGACCTGGGCAAAAAGCAGACTGATCTTGAGAAGAACTTGACTCATGCACTTTTACACATCCCCTCACTTTGCTAACTCATCGTTTAGGTTTTAGCTGAATATTATTTCTCTGAGAACTTTCCCTGACACATGGAATAAGTTATACACTCAACTCCCCCCCAAAAAGTCAGTAAGGCTGAGAGGATAAAGGTAGATGGCAATTACACAGTAACAACACTTGTATTCATTGGTCTGCAGTCAAGAAAACAAATATTTCAAGCAGGAAATTTAATAGAGGGAACTGGTTACAGACTTTTTGGAAGGGCTGGAGGAGCTGCAGGAGAGAAAACATTAGATTATTCAGAAATTAGTAATTGCAGATATCACAACTCACTTAAGGATGAGAGAATAAAAAGAAGAAGAGGTGGTGAAGAGCTCCTGAAAGCAAGAAACCTACTCTGCACGTCACTGCTGGGCAGTGCCATTGCTTTTTTTTGTTTGTTTGTTTTTGTTTTTTTAAGTTTTAAATTTTTTTTTTTTTTTTTAGATTTTTTATTTATTTATTTGTCAGAGAGAGAGCACACACAAGCAGGGAGAGTGGAAGGCAGAGAGAGAAGCAGGCTCCCCGCCGAGCAGGGAGCCCGATGTGGGACTCGATTCCAGGACCCCAGGATCATGACCTGAGCCGAAGGCAGACGCTTAACCGACTGAGCCACCCAGGCGTCCCTGGGCAGTGCCATTGCTGTTAGAGGTGCATTGCGACTTTGGAAACTTCCCACTATACTCTGTGGAAACTTCCAGGGGTAGTGGAGTCCATTACTGTCCACTGTGACACTTCTGATGACCAAAGACATCATCAGAAGCATAAAAAAAAAAAAAAGGCTCTGCTTTCTTGACACATTCCGATTTTTCAACCAGTACCTCCCTTGGGCAAAAGCTAACCACAAATAGACTGGGAAGGGAGTCTGGGAAATGAAGTTTGTAGAGATGCTGTCCTTTCAGAAAGGAGAAGAATACGAAGGATGTGAAAGAAGGCAAGGGCAAACAAGAAAATGACTAGAACAGCCCATCCTTTTGGCTATTTGACATCCATTCTCTTCAGCCTTCCACCTGTTTTTCACTTCTGTACAAGGACATAATGTTCAGGGTAGCATGATGGGATTATCTTAAATGAGTGAAATATTTTCTCCACTTTTTCCAAAGGTGAAATGTAAAGTCCCATCTATATCCATCACTGTAGCCAGCCCTGGGTGAGACTGTTAAGATAGTTCTGGCCAAAGCCAGTGGTTCTGAGGAGATGCACAGTGGGAATATGAATGGAGAGAAGGCAGTCGGTCTGAGAGGTATTTACAAAGGACACTTTTCAGAATCAAATCTTAAAAGAATTGGTCATATGTCACATAATGAACAATGTCTGAGGCAATAATTTGCAAAACACTCAAATAGTCATTTGAAAAAAATCTTCTTCTCTTAAGAGAGGAAGAGAGGGGTGGGTCAGGGGCAGAAGGAGAGAGAAAGAGAGATTCTCAAGCAGGCTCCATGCCCAGCACAGAGCCCCACAGGGCTCGATCTCAGGACCCTGAGATCATGACCTGAGCTGAAATCAAGAATCGGCTGCTTAACTGACTGAGCCACCCAGGTGCCCCTCAAATGATTTTTATGGTCAAATTTTATGTTGTCTCCAATACAAACTGAGAATAGAAAATTCAATCGTTATGGAAGTCACTGCCTCTGCATGAATAGAATATGCACAATATCCCCATGAAAATCTTATCTCTGTCTGCAACTCAAGTTGTTTCTTTATGGATGGTTCAGAGACCCTGGATATTTTCTCTAGTGGTTTTACCGTCCAAATCAAGCCCAAGATATCTGCAACTGGTGTAGCATGAGTTTGCCCATATGATTTGATCAATCCTGGTGATGGCATAGGACTGGTTCAAACAATAGAACTTTCGAAGGAGATGGCATTGTGTGCTTTAACCACTACTCATCTAGACTTTCATTATAATTAAAAGTATGTAGGCCTATTCCTAGAAAAATATTTTATTCTTATCCTGGAAATGGTTTAGAAGCTGAGAAAGTTTCAAGGCCCTTCCTGCTTCTGAAAGTTTGAATTTGTTGAGTGCTGACCTCAACCTAACAACAATGTGTGATTCATTCTATCCAGGAGCTGATTCCATGCTTCAGTTTTCCCACAACGTGTTCTGTGAAAGTTCGGTAAGTGAATGGATTTGATTTTTTCCTTCACTCTCTATCCCTGTTAAACCTCTGTTAAAGCTATACTTCTATTTGGAGCCCTCTCATTTCTTTATATCCCAGGCACAGTGATTCTTGCTTCAACTTGGGGAAGCACCCCACCCTTCCTACTGAGTCCTCAAATATTAGCTGTTCTTGGGTTCAGCCTTCTCAGGCCCCTTTTCCTCTCTTCCTTTTGTTCACCATCTCTTTAGTCTTGGGCCAGAAACACTTAGTGGGGACATAAAAGCAGTAAATTGGCCAGAATCTAAGAAATTTTAAGAAGTCTGAAAGAAATGGTAATTATGAGATGATGGAGGTATTAACTCACCTTACTGGGTAAATATATATGTGTGTATACACACACACACACACATATATATATAAAATCATGTTGTGCACCTCTAAACTTACACGCTATTATATGTAAATTATCTGAATAAAGGTGGAACAAAAAATGAATTCCTTTGTCTAATAATTTGACCATTAAATATTAATTATGATGATTTATTGGGACATTTTAAATGAATTTTATGATGGGCAGAAGTGACAATACTGATTACAGAAGCAAGCTTTCCAAAGTGGAGAATCACATGATGCGTCTTCAGGCGTCAACATTCCCCCTATAGAATTACAGCTTTCAACAACTGTATCTAGTACATTCTTGCTAAGAAGGATCCAAATGTAGAATGGTAATTTTTTTTAATGAAGGTTCTAAAAACTTCTCTATTCCCACACCGGGAGTCGAACCCGGGCCGCCTGGGTGAAAACCAGGAATCCTAACCGCTAGACCATGTGGGAGGCGACGAAAGCAAGCTGGAGTGTAAGCAAATTGAAACACTCCCGTCTGCTTCCGCTTTCAGTGTCCGGCCCCGCCTCTTGCCGCACCAGCTTTCTGCGCCTGCGTGACTTTTCGGCATTCAGGAATTGCGGTGAGCTCCCTGCTCTTTTTCTATGCCCTCCTCTCACCCCGCCCAGGGAAGGTGCAATCTCCAGAAATCTCTGTTAAAAAGCTGCGGAGGTGAAATTTGGAAAAGAATGGTTTGAATGGCTTAAGGAACACGTTATGAGATTGGCTTCCCAGGTCCCAGTTCCCTGGGTTGACTCTGCGGGTAACCTTTTATTAGACCAGATTTTTCCAATCATGAGGGTTTTAGGTCATAGGAATTTTGCATTTAGAAGCCTGCATACGCCGAATAACCCGTGGGGAGCGTTTTGGGCAAAAAAGCCTTCGGAGACTACTTTACAATCTTGTTTAGGAATGGCCTTACATTATTAAAATCAGCAAAATACCCAGGACCGCAAAGGAAAAATCCACACATTGCACTATGTAAGCAACTCATAGTTGGGGGGGCGGGGGCAGGGGGCGGTGCGGGTAAAAAAACAAACCACAGACTGGGAGATAAACATATAAAAGATTGGTATCATATAGATAAACTACACATGATTTATAGTAAGACAAGCACTGCAATATAAAAATGAGAACTTGCTGTGAATAGGCCATTAGTTGGAGAGGAACCCCACGAACAAAACCATTTGGAAAAAATCTCAACCTCACTGGCTCCCAGCTAGCATTTGGACAAAAAGCAAAAGTGTGAAAATGTCAAGTGTTGGTTAGTATGTGGGAAATAGGAAGTTCTTAGAAACTGATAAAACTTGATCAAGGAGGCACAGTGTCAGGATTTCCTAAATGTGTTTATGACCAAGCATTTCTATTTAATTTTTATAAAACCAGTATTGTTCTTGAACTGCTTCTCAGGCGCTGAACACCAAGACACACTGCTGTGAAAGTAATAGACACACTTTAGGGCACAATAACATTACCACAGTGGAGGGCCAGGATCACCCTGAGTAAAAATCAAAGACGGGTGAAGGGATTAAAATATTCTTAATCTCTAAGAATTTCAAATGCTGAAAAATAAAAAAATTCTTAAGAACTGAAAACATTTTGGGGCGCCTCGGTGGCGCAGTTAAGCGTCTGCTTTCCGCTCAGTTCCCATCCCAGGGTGCTGGGTTGGAGCCCTGGGTCTGGCTCCCTGGTCAGTGGGGAGCCTGCTTCTCCCTCTCCCTCTGCCCCTCCCTCTGCTTGTGTGCTCGCTCGCTTGCTCTCTCTCTCTCTCAAATAAAATCTTAAAAAAAAAAAAATTGAAAACTTTTTTTTGGCATGAAAGGGACCATAAATAATATCAATATGTCAACATTCTAGCTACAGGTTGGAAGAAAATGTTTGAAACACGTTTGATAGGAAAAGGTGACTATTATTACTGTACAATTGAATCTTAGCATCTGGGGAAACCCACAGGGATAGGGGTTAAGGACATGAATGAATAGTGGATGGAGAGGCAAGGAGTTCTGATTAGTCAATAGATTTCAGGAAAAAGCACAGGCTCATGTGTAACCATGGCAACACAATGTAACCCAATGCTAAGATAGCCAGTGTTAAGGAAGAAGTGAGGACACAAACTCAGACGATGGAAATGGGCTGTGGGGATGGAGAGGAACAACTTGGCAATTAGTGAAATGTGGAAGATGTATATTTAATCCAGCATTTTTAATTCTGTGTTGCCCATAGCCAGGCACCCTATGATGCAGGGTATTAGGGAGGACTGTATGGGAGGCAGTGCTCCCAGTAGAAAGTGTTGGGGCCTCATACTCTCTGCAGATCCCACACAGGAGAACAAGGAGCACAGCACAGACTTCAAGGTCATTCACTACCATGCTGAAACATGAATAGTGATGGCTGGCTGGCTTTCCCCTGCCATGCTGGGCACAGTCTCTTTCCCAGCCCCTTCCAGCTGAGGCAGGGGGGACCAGAGCCTCAAGATGCAATGAGAGAAACCCTGGAAATACAAGCCACTTGCCAGCCACCAACACATACATCATGTTGTTACGTTTAGAAATTAAGTTTTGTTGCATTAAGTCACTGTAATTTGGGGTTTGTTAGTAATACAAGTAATGCTTAGGTTCCTAAAATGGTAAGGGCAAGACACATGGAAAAGAATTTTCTAGTAGGTGATTAAGTGCCTCAGGCAATGGTTATGGTTTTGTTTCTGTTTTTGGTGAAAACTGAAGTATAGTAGAAAGGCTCGAATGTTTTGATTTGTTTTAGAGAGCGGTGCATCAGAATCCTTCCATTTGGTAGTTTTAACTCAATTAAAAAAATTTGGAGTTAATATCTCACATTTCTTTTATGGCATATTTAATGTATTTTAGTAATTTAGAGTTTAGATTTAAGATCTGAAAGATAACCTTGGGGATTTTCAAGGCTAGAACCTCAAAAATAACCAGGAATTTAAATCATCCAACTAATAGATTTAGTGAAATCCTTTTAGCAGATCATCTTGTGTTGACTCCATGATAAGGATAATATTGGAATGTGCTGAAATAAATAAAAACTAGAGAGCAGTTTCTCTATAAAGGAATGGAAAATTCCAAGGACAATATATATTCTGTATTAAATTCTAGTGTCTTTCTATGAGTCGTAATTTGGCAAGTATAATATTACTGATAATAAATTTTTTATTAACTTGGGTAACCTGAAGGTGAAAATAATATGAATAATATGTGTGTATGTATTTGTGTGTATAAATTTCTCTTGGCTTTTGAAGTCAGATATACCTGGTATAAATCCTAAATCCAAAAGTTGACCCCTGCTAATTTTTGGAAAAACTACTGAATCTTGGAAAATGTGTGTCCCCCCACTATGCCCCCATTCCCATTCATATATAGCTCACTGAGTCATTGTGAAGGCAAGTTCTAAGCATCCTGCCTGAAATGAAGGTGGTACTTGCTCAGTGCTAATTGCCAGTGGCCACTGGGGCCCCCAGCTCTGGCAGAAGGCTCAGTCTAGCCAACCTCACTCAGCTCCCAGTCAATGAACCAGATAGACCATGGCTTCTCCGTTGATGGATCTGGTGGATGATGGCTTTTCCAGCTAGTGTTTGGTTCTGATGGAGGAAGTTACCTGCATTTCACCAGACTGCCCAGACCTCTGTGCCCAGACCTCTGTGAAGAAAGCTAAAGTGACATGCTTAAGCATACAGAGCCAATATTTGACCACATTCCTTGGAGAGATTTCATGTGTTCTCTGTGCATTTGGATGTATGCTCTCTCTCTTCTGCTTTCATTCTTTTTTTAAATTTTATTTATTTTTTTTGTCAGAGAGAGAGAGAGCACAAGCAGGGGGAGAGGCAGACAATGGGAGAAGCAGGCTCCCCGCTGAGCAGGGAGCCTGATGCTGGACTCCATCCCAGGACCCTGAGATCATGACCTGAGCCGAATCGAAGGCAGACACTTAACCAACTGAGCCACCCAGGTGTCCCTGCTTTCATTCTCTTGCTGGAATCTGGCAATGCTTCTTCTCTGTATCATTTGTTTGACAATTGGTTAAGATTTTGCAGTTTTTATCATATTTCTGTTTGTATGTGTTCAAAAAACCTCTAATAGAATGTAAGCACTTTGGGGTAAGAACATGTCTGTACTGTTTCTCTTCCCTGTCAATACCAAGCATGGGGCCTAGTACACAATAGATATGCAACAATTTTTGATTGGTTTATTTTCTTTTCAATGAGAGTAAGATTATGGAAGTAATTTTTTGTCAAGTCCACGTTCCTCCTCTTGTGTTTCCAAAAATGTGTCCAGTTGGGAAGGAAGATGGTAACGATCCTTATTCTTGTTCTAACAAACACACGAAACAAAACAGGTAAAAAACTGGCATTACTTCTGTAGAGCATCTTTGATTATTCTCTCAGCCAAACCAAACTTTTATTTAAAAAGTAATTTTTCATTATATTATGGCTAGCCACATGGAATTGCCAATAACCCCACTGGTTTTGATTTACTAAAATGGAAATTCCATGTTTCAGCACAATTCTTCCCCTAACTGTGAGTGTCCAGATTTACATAATAACAGGAAAGACTTAAAGAAAGCATGCAATTTAATTAAAATCTGAGTTTTTCCAACCTCAACAGCAACAACGATAAAACAAAACAAAACAAAACAAAACAAAACAAAAAACTATACTTGATTCCAGGACATAAATACTTTGCTTTTAAAGTCACCATGAAAAGATGAAAGCCTACTCGGTAATATTTATTTTAGAAGGGCTGAGGGGTGGGAAGAGAGCAGTCACAGAGTATTTGTTTAACAAATTTATTCTGGGTGTGTAAGAGCAGAGTTGAAATGTGATTCACAACTTCAACATTATTTAAATCAATGAGAACTCCTGAATTATTAGGGGCAGAAAAAGTTCCTTTCAACATATAAAAAGCATTTATGAATCCTCTCTAAAATATGGACTCCTTTAAAATAAGTTGCATTTCCAAGTATGTTAAAAAACCAGTCATTGCTTCAGAGAATTAGCACAGGATTAAAGAGATTGCAGCAACCATTAAAAAGACTATGACGTTAATAGTGAAGCTGTGCCTGGTCTTCAGTAGAAATGAAGTTGTCGGGGAGATAACTGAGTGTATGCTGGCTTAAATTTTTACTGGTTAAGTAGAAGCCTATTCAAGTGGGGCTTTGAGCTTACACAAATGTTGGGATCTATTTTTAAAAAAGGAATACAAAATCATGAATACAAAATTCTTTATGGAAGTGAATATTCATTTAGAGTAAGAAGAAATCACAACAAATCACACATTTAACAAATGAAAAATATCACAAATATTAAAAAAATCTAGAAAATTTTTTTATTAACTTCTAATGCCCCCTATGTTACTTCTTTTTTACTTTCTTTTTTTTTTTTTTTTTTTTTTTGCTGCATATTCTTTGGTCCTTTCCTCATATGACAGAGAATGTAATATTTTCTATGGAGGGAACAGAAAGATAAAGCAGTCTTTAGCATGATTTTTGAAATTTGTTCTTTTGTTATTGATAGTTGAGAAAATTGCTTTTAGTTTCTCGACTCATTATTGGTAGTATCTTACACATTTTTAACATTGTTGGTAAATTATGGCAACCTCTGCTAAGGTTCTTTCATACACGGATCATAACACTCCAGGGTATTTCCAGTGTTCCCTGGATGGATGACACCCACTTACCAGTTTGCTATGTGTGTTTCATTGCACAGGTTTTGTGGTTGTTGCAGTCTTTGTTGAAATGAATATTTTATGTCAAATCAGTAGGAAATTTAGATATTTTCCCAAGAGTTTATTTACCACTTCTTTTTGAAATTTATATCTTCCTCTTAATGAATTACTACTTTGATATGATTTATGTGACTTTCATATGATGTGTCGAAGATTTCTCAAAACCCCATGATGTGATCCATTGGGTTGGAATGTGTAAAACTTGACTTCACACACAGGTGAACATTCACAGCTTGTAAGATGGCTGTGGATTTTTGCCTTGCAGTCATAGGACTTATAAATTCTATTCCAAATGATTCCTATCCAGAAAAGTATCTGGGAGTGTTTGAATGTTATCTAGTATATTCCTAAGAGGAGACCGATGATAATGTCATCCTCTACTTAGAATTTTGCCTGTCTGGTAATTGGAAGGATTTTCCACAGGCTAGCTTCTGACTCTGTAAGTAGCAAAGCTGTTTTTCTTCCACTGCAGACATGTTCCAGTGCCAGAGCCATAGGGAATGTTCTTATCAAGATAACACCTCTAGCTGTTTGTGTCACACCCCTGGGTGATTAGCCTGGCAAGGTTCAAGTCTGTGGGGCTTAGCACTTACACAAATGTTGGGATCCATTTAAAGAAAAAGAATACAAACTCATGAATACAAAATTCTGTATGAAAGTGAATATTCATTTACAGTAAGAAGAAATCACAAGTAATTACACATTTAAAAAATAAGAAAAATACCACAAATATTTTAAAATCTAGAAGAGTATTTTTTACTTATTATATTCTAATGCCCCCTATATTACTTTTTTCAGCCAGATCCTGAATTCTTACAGCCATCCAAAATATCCACCCAACCTGAGGGGAGCTGTGAAGGAGCAGAATTCCAAGGGGAAAGAGGCATTTACCTGATTGTAATTAAAATATCTTATTTTGTAAACTTTACAAAAACATATGACTACATAAGACAGTCTGTGGGCCACCCCCAGGGACTTGAAAAGGGCCAGTGCAAAGTGAAGTTTCCTGAAGCTGAAGGTTTCATGGAAAATTCACCCCTGGCTTTAAGAAATAGATCTAAAGTCTCCATCACCTTCCTCCCTTCTGTCCGATCAGCAGGGCCCTGGTTCAGAACTTCCTTGGATCACTTGAATGATTGAAAATGCTTCCTTGCTGGTCTCTCTGCACCCGGGTTTGTCTCCTATCTAATACGGTTATGTAGGTCCACTGCTTAAAACCTTCCAATGGTTATTTATCATATAAGGTTAAATTCCTTAGCAATTCAGAAAGGTCATTAACATCTGACTCATGCCTATGCATACAGCCTTATTTCTCTATGCTTTGGATTCTTTGTAGTTTCTCCTAATGTGCCATCCTAAAAACTCCTTTCCTTTGTATGAGCCAATTCACTTCTGCTAAAATGCCTTTTTCCCCCACTTTGTGCATGTCCCTTATTCACCTTACCTAAGGAATGTCTCCTTATCTCTCAAGACTTAGCTTAAATATTACCTCATTGTGGACATTTTTTTGCAACCAAGCTCTGCTCATGGTGGCCTCCATCCATACCCCAGATGGATGACTCCCCACACCATGCCACCACTCTACCTTGAACACATACTTGTAACTCACTTCTCACCCTGTATTATGATTAGTTAATTCTAATTGTTTGCTTGTATCTATTTCCTAAAACTTTAATTTTGAGAAAGGAAAAATATACAGCCCCAGATATGCAGGGAGGTGGCCTGGTACTCACAGCTAGATCATGTTATTTTCAGATTGGACATAAGCAAACTTATAGAACACAAACCTCAGACAAGGTCCCTCTGAGGCCACAATAAAGTGAGATAAAGCAAGGGTCTTCCATAGTGTTGTCTAAGTACAGATGAAAAGCAAGGTCCCTATGCCACCCACAAAGTACCAAACACCCTTTTCTCTTGGCTAACGTGAGTGACTGCAATTTCTTGATCAATTACAACTTTTTCTTTCTCTTGTCTGGTGGCCTCTTCTCCTAGATAGGATGAATTGGGATACCCAATTATAGAATTGCCCACATTTTCTGAGAGCATCCCAAATAGAACAAACTCTTCTGACTCTTCCTCAGTTCAACCAACTAGAACCCAAATTATATGATAGGTTCTTTGGAACAGCTTCTTGTGGAGATGCCATGGTTCCCTATGGTACATCTCCTCTCTCCCTGAAAAGAGTGCTAAAACCAATTTGTTCAGCTACAGGTATGCCCCTGGTGGTCTTTGGCTGAAAGGCATTGACAGAAATAGAGGCTCCACTCAGGTGCACTGAGAGCTTCCTGCCTTGGCCTGACATGCTCTACTCAGTGATGGCACACACATCTGGGACTTTCTGTCTCTACCTCCACCAGTTGCCATCTACCTTAGCAGGGAGGTAATTTCATGCTGAATTAAACTCCCCTATTTTGGTAAAGTCTTTTCAGTATTGGGTTTATTTTCTTAGGAATTAGGTCTTTTGGGACTTTTATTTATTAGACTAGATTTGTATTGTTCTTTCACAAAATTGTTTATTAGCACCTAACACCTGCTTGTCTAATGCCCTGTCTGCTTGTCTTGTGTCTTAAAGTTGTTTGTCTTTTGGTGGTGGTGGGTGATGTCTATAGATACAGACCTGAAAAAATCCATCATCAAGCCAACCCAGGGGCTGAAAATTGAGGTTTCTTCTCAGACCAGTGTTCTTTGGGCAAACTTTGCCCTGGGTCACCATCTCAAAACCTGGTAAGAAGAACTTCCTCAGTCTTGTTTTTGTATCTCCCAAAAACTGCTTTTATTTAATTTTGTCTGCTTGAAACCAGATTTTGTCTGGCCCCAATAGGTGATGATTGGTCTTTACCAAGCTCCGGAGACACAGAATCATACAAGAGCCATCCTTATAGACATTTTGCAATTTTCACTTGGTCTCTTCAATATAAACTGCCCTTCCTCCAGGCAGACTCCTTGCTTTCCTTATGTTTTATCACTATAACTCTAATTATTGTGTATATCTTTCTAACTGGCACAATTTTACCAAGACATTTGAAACCAAAGACACCACTTTAGAGAATTTTTAACATGGGCAAGATAGGTCACTTGAATAGCACTTTAGAACAAAAAGGAAACAAAATTCCAACTGTCCCATGGTCTGCTTTCTTTAATTGGCATAAGGTGACTTCTGAATGCAATTTAGGCCCCAAATTTGCCTCCCTAAAATATTCTTTAGCTAACGAAAAATGTGAGAAAAATGTGAGAAACTGTCCCTGTAAGCAGCATTTTTTTTTCTAAGCAGCATTTTTAAACAGTGTTCAGGATTAGCTACTATTGACATTTCCAAAGACATTCCCACTTTTTTCTTGATGGTTTGAAGTCAGAAATTGAAGAATATGATTGTAAATAAAGAAATGGCTGGCAAATCACCTCTTGCATGAACTTCAGCATTTGAACATTTTCTACTTTAGAAAATTTTAAAAGCCCTCGTGAAGGAATTGCCTTATTTGTCTAGAAGAGACATCGTTTTAAGTGGGAGGATCTCCTCCTCCATTTTCATCCGTGGAGATTACTAAGTGTGGGCTTTTTGATCGGATGACTTGATAAAATTCTCAAGGACCCACATTATGTCAAAATCAGCTGCATGACACCCTCGTTTGTGTGTGTATATGTCAAACTCCTTTTTTAAATACATCTCAACTTGCTTCCCTTTCCTACAGAAGAAGCTAATTAGCGATTTGTCTGAAGATTTCTTCCTCACATCTTTTTGTCCCACTCTTTTACCTTTTCTTGGGAAACTACAGATTAATGGATAAAAAAAAAGTCATTCAATTGTTATGTGTATACTCCAGGAATATTTAGTTCAGATCAACAGTCAAAATTGTCTAAAAAGGAAAGAAAAAAGTTATCAAACTATGTTTCTCTTTGTGGACACTGAAAACTATATTTACATAATAGCCTTTGTGACTAGATAGGAGACAACAAGAAAAAGCTTCAGTTTCAAAATAGAAGAAAACCTTGGTGTGATTCAGCATCTTTAACAATTAGTTCACCGTAAAAAACATCACTACAATATTTTGGATTGTTCAAGACCAAGGTTAAATTTCTTGTGACCCAAACTTTCCACATTGGTTTTATGAGTTAAGTTTCCAGTATTTTCATAATTTTTTATTTAAAAATGTTATGTATAAACTTGTATTTAATTAAATACAGTGATAATGTTGATGTCTTTTTTATTAATACATTTTAATTTTAGAATAGTATTAGATGTACAGAAGAGTTGTGAAGATATAATATGACATGCCCATATACCCCATAGCCAGTGTCCCCTATTATTAACATATTACATTAGTATGGTATGTTTGTCACAATTAATGAATCAATATTGGTACATTGTTATCAACTAATGTCTATATTTTATTCAGATTGCCTTGGTTTTTGCCTGATGTTTCAGGATCTCATCTGGGACACCACATTACACTGAATCATTGTATCTCCTTAGGTTCTCTGGATTGGGACAACTTTTTAAACTTCCTTGTTTTTGATGATCTTGTCAGTTTTGAGGAGTACTCATCAGCTGTTTTGCACAATGCCCCTCAGTTGAGATTCGACTGACGTTTTCCTCATGATTAGATTGGACATATGGATTTTTAAAAGGACGACCACAGAGTACAGTGCCATTCTCATCTCTGTTGATCTTAGCCTTGATCAGTGGGCTGAGGAAGTTTTGCCAGGTTTCTTTACTATAAATTTATTCTTCTCCCCCCTTTGCATATTGTACGGAAGGGATTCAGAACATGTCTTCCCAGATTGTACCACTTTGGCACGTGGACAATTTTGAGCTGAAGGCCATCAAGGGCCAGCAGACTCAAAAACAACTTTTACCTCTCCCTTAAACTACCTGGAAGAATTTAGATAGGGGGCCTGGCCAAGAAAGAGAGCTATTACCAAGAGATAATTTTTTTATCTGAATGACCTATCTGTATAGCAGGACAAACATCTAATTACCGAACATCTGCTCTTCTTATTGTCCTGTGAATCACCCTCCTCCCTTAGAAACCCCAGGTCCTTATCACATTTCTTAGCACAAGGTGGTATACAAACCTCAATTACCTGGCTTGTCCTTGGGTCCCCTATTCTTAGGGGGCCGCTGTATGTATGTAATTTAATTTGTTGTTCTCCTGTTAATCTGTCTTATGTTAATTTGATTATCAGACCTATCAGAGAACTGACAGCACTTTTTGGAAGGAAGTCATAATGCCCACCTTCACTTAAGGGACAGTTACGCTCTACTTCTTTAATGTGGAGTATCTGCATAAATTATTGGAAATTCTTCTGCAAAGGAAAGTAGCCTATTATTCCACACTTATTTATTTATTTAATTTGTGTGTGTGTGTGTGTGTCTGTATTTAGTACTTCCTTGTTTTTTTTTTTTGGCACAGTAAAATGTTCCAGACTGATCTTGTATATTCCCTGCCTCAAGAATAAACAATTTCTCCAAGGAGTCGTTGGACAATGGTATTAGAAACTAAGATCTGGGTGCTGGGTGTGCTCGTTGCTACTGAGACGTCAGTGCTTCTAGGCCTTCTTGACAGAAAGAGCAAGGAAATTTATGTGTGTCCACATACTATATATGTGTATATAGATATTTATATTTATAGATACTAACAGATCTATAAATATTTTACAAGTGCCCATCTAAATGAAGCTACACATGAGTTCGTACTGATGTCTCCAGCTCTAATCCTTTACCTATAGGTTATTCTAGCCTTCTACCCATGCTTATAAGTAACATTCTGCTTCAATAGTGAGAAACCTTATACTCACCATTCACCATCCACTTTCTTTTCAATTCCATATTTGTGTATAGTAGTTTCAGATGTGTTAACCCATATCCTGAAAAAAATTTTCCGCCTAGAGTACAGTGTTTATGTACAGATCCTTTTGCCTTTAGTCTTATATACTCATTTCTTAAAATTACTTAGGCCCACACTTTTTCTCCCCACTCTCTTCTGTGAGGTTGTGTCATACATCTGTAATACAGTTAGATTCTTTTGTCACAGCCTGCATTCTATTTTGGGAGCCCCTGACTTCCTAAAATGACTTTTAAACATTTACACACAGAAGGCTCCTCTTTGTGTTGTAAAGTTCTATGCTTTTTGACGGGCGCATAGTTCATGTATTCACCGTTATAGCATCATACAGAATAGTTTCACTACCCTAAAATATCCCCTGTAATTCAACCATCTTCCCTCTCCAAATTCTTGATAACCACTGTTTGTTGTCGCTACAGTTTTGCCTTTTCCAGAATGTCATATAAATGGGATCACACAATATGTGGTCTTTTCAGACTGGCTTCTTTTACTTAACAATGTGCATTCAAGATCTACATGTTTTCGCGTGGCTTGATAGCTTATTTCTATTTATCACCGAATAATATTTCACTGTACTCCATCCAAAATTTGTTTATCCATTCACCTACTAAAGGACATCTTGGTTGCTTCCAGTTTTGTCAATTATGAATAAAATAGTTATAAACATTTACAGGCAGTTTTTTGTGTGGGCCTAAGTTTTCAACTCAGCTGGGTAAATACCTAGGAGTGCAATTGCTAGATCACATGGTAAAAGAATGTTTGGCTTTGTAGGAAGCTGACAAACTGTCTTCCAAAGTGGCTGTACCATTTTGCATTTCTACCAGCAATGAACGAGAGTTCCTTTTTCTTTATATCCTTGTCAGCAACTGATTTTGTCAGCATTTTGGAATTTAGTCATTCTAATAGATGTGTTGTGGTATCTTGTTGTTTTAGTTGACATTTTCCTTTTTTTCCTTTTTTTATTTTATTATGTTATGTTAATCACCATACATTACAGCATTAGTTTTTTCTTATTATTATGTTATGTTAATCCCCATACATTACATCATTAGTTTTAGATGTAGTGTTCCATGATTCATTATTTGCGTATAACACCCAGTGCTCCATGCAGAACATGCCCTCTTTAATACCCATCACCAGGCTAACCCATCCTCCCACCCCCCTCCCCTCTAGAACCCTCAGTTTGTTTTTCAGAGTCCATCGTCTCTCATGGTTCGTCTCCCCCTCTGTTTTCCCCCCCTTCATTCTTCCCCTCCTACTATCTTCTTCTTTTTTTTTTTTTTAAACATATAATGTATTATTTGTTTCAGAGGTACAGGTCTGTGATTCAACAGTTAGTTGACATTTTCCTAATGACACATGATGGTGAATACTTTTTATATGCTTATTTATAATTTGTGTAGCTTCTTTGGTTATATTCTGACATTTTGCCCCATCAGCATTCAATGATCTCACTCCTATGGCATAAGGATGTTCTTGCCTTATTGCACATATGTGATTCTCTGTGCCATTTCTAACTCTGGTATAGCCTCCAGCAGGCCAAGTCAGGGCCTGCCCATTTGATTTGACAATCAAATGACACAGGTAGAAAATTTTGAAAACGTGTAATTATAAAAATATATATTTATCCACATTTTCACCCAAGAATAGTCACCTCGCCTAATTTGTCACAACTCCTTCTGGCCTGTTTTCTCCCGTGGGGTTATTTTTCTTTACATATTTTTTCTTTATGTTGGACATTTAACTTATTTTCATCTTTTTCTAATCTTAAATCATGCTGAAACAAACCACATGCTTCATAAATCTTTGACTTCATTTCAGATGAAACCCCGGAATTATCATATAAAATTCTAACAGCCCTTTAAAGTTATTTGATATATACACATCCAAGTGTTTTTTCACAAAATTGCTAACATTTTATTTCCACTGGCAGAGACTGAGAAGGCTCATCGTTATACTCCCACCAGCACTGAGGAAGGTCAGTGGTTTTCATCTTTGTCAGGCTTCAGACCAACATGGTATCTTATGTTAATTTAGATGTATTTAATTTACTATACGTTTGAACATTTTTTATTATGCTTGAAATTAGTTTCTTATAATAGTTTTTGTAAAGTACTCATTTGTGGTCTCAGTGATGATTCACTTCTGTCTGAGTCATAGCCACAGATTGCTTCTCTAGCTGTCTTGGATGTGTGTCCTTCATCAGGCATCAAGACCAAGGGAGGATGTGAAGCACAGAACCAGTCTTAAGCTCAGACAGAGCTCAACACCACAGCCTCTCCATGTTCTGTGGTTTTGAAATGAGATAATGGTTAACTCTTCAGGCCTCTGTTTCTTCATTTGTGGACTGGGGACATCACTGATGCTTCACAGGACTTTTGTAAAGATGAAATGAGATAATACATGTGTCAGGCCTTCTGCTTTTTAGCTCTTTGCCCAGGATTGCTTGGGGATTTAGCTGTTGTGTAAATCTATTCATTGCTGTGAACAGGGAATTTACTATTTATAAAAAGAATGTTACATGCAAGAGATGAGGCTGACCTAACTGAAAAGTGCATAAAAAATCTTGGTATAGGGTTCAGGCATTAGAATATATCTGGTATATAATTTTTGTTTCTTTTTTGAAGGACCAAGTTTGAGGAACTGCAGTTTACAGTTATAAAATGTAACTTAAATATGCTTTATTTTTCTGTCTCAACAGAGGCTTAATAGTTTGTAAGCTTGTTTACCGCCGCTTAGCATGAAGGGAAGTAGATTTACCTACATTGGTTTCCACTTCTCGACAGACTCTAAGTGGGCCGGTAGCTGAGGGCATGTACAGAATCATAAACAGACAAAGAATAACAACACACTTAAGGGGAATTATACTACAAGTCAACATGAATGAAACAGAACTGGCAGAAAAACCAGTTGACAATGTTAACCAAAAATTATCCTTTAGAGGAGATTCAATTAGAGCACAAAAATGACTTTCTCAAATTTAAATTTTATAGACAAACTGAAAAAATGTTTAACAATTAGAACAAATGTGCCAAAGGAACAGAAATAATGAAAGAAAAGATGTTAGAAACAGAGTAGTTTTAGAGAATAAGAAACAAGCAAATAATTCAGCAGTCCAAAGAGAAAAAAATAAATAGTTAAAAGACAGGTGATAATTAAATAATAAAGAAAATTTCTCTGTGATAAAACCTTGTCATCAAAAACTGAGTATCCACATGCAAAAGAATGAAATTGGACCCCTTATCTAATACCATACACAAAAGTCAACTCAAAAATGGATTAAACACTTAAACATAAGACCTGAAAATATAAAACACCAGTAGAAACATAGGAGCAAGTCTTCATGACTTGGCAAGGATATCATGGATATGTCATGAGAAGCACAGGTAATGAAAACACAAACAAGGGGGACTATATCCAACTAAAAATCTTCTGCACAGCAAAGAAAGCAATCAACAGAGTGAAAAGACAACTTAGAGAATGGGAGAAAATATTTGCAAGCCATATATTTGATAAGGGATTAATATCCAAAATATATAAGGAGTTCCTGTAATTTATATGTAAAAACACTAATTACCCAATTTAAAAATGGGCAAAAGACCTGAATAGACATTTCTCCAAAAAAGATATACAAATGGCCAACTAGTACATGAAAAACATCACTAACCATCAGGGAATGTAAATCAAAACCACAATGAGATATTATTTTACACCTATCAGGATGGCTATTATTAAAAATACAAAAGGCAAAAATTGGTGAAGATGCAAAACGCTTGCATGCTGTTGGCGGGATGCAAAATGATGCAGCCATTATGGAAAACAGTAAGAAAGTCCCTCAAAAACTTAAAAATAGAACTACAACATGACCTAGCAATCTCACTACCAGGTATTTATCCAAAAGAATTGAAAAGAAAATCTCAGAGATATTTGTGCTCCCATGTTTAGTGAAGCGTTATTCACAATAGCTAGGTACAATTTTGAATCTAGAGTCAGCAATAATGTATTGTATACTTCAAATTTTGTTAAGAGAGTAGAGTTCATGTTAAGTGTTCTTTCCACCATAAAATAAAATAAAAAATAAAGACTGAAGTCTGCAGATTGAAAAAACTCACTTTGTGGAGAAAAGATTACTTTAAAAAAATAAAGAGATGCCTAGAAATATCTTCTTAAAATTCTGACATGCCAAGTATAAAGAGAAATTGTTTCAGTTTCCAAAGTTAATAAACAGACACAACTGAAATTAAAATAGAATCAGACCTTTCTTCTCTGGCACTCAGAGACAGTGAAATAATATCTAGAGAATGCTAATAAGAAAGAGTTTTGACCCAAGAACATATTCCCAATAAAATAGCATTTACTTGTCAGGGTTAAAGATAATATTTTTGATTTAGAATATATTATCTGCCAATTTATAGGTGAATAAAATACTTATGAAAATTTCTTTTTTTTTTAAGATTTTATTTATTTATTTGAGAGAGAAAGAGAGCACGAGTGTGTGTTTTGGGGGGGAGCAGAGGGAAGGGGAGAAGCAGACTCCTTGCTGAGCAGGGAGGCTGTTGTGGGGCCCAGGACCTGGGATCATGACCTGAACAGGGCTCAATCCCAGGACCTAAGGATCATGACCTAAGCTGAAGGCAGATGCTTAACTCGCAGAGCCACCCAGGCGCCCCAGCTGTGAAAATTTCTGAAGCCAATAGTACTTCAACTGTAAGAGAAATCTCAAGATAGATGGAAGATTGCTGATCCCTGAATCTTGCAATATCTAAAATCTAAAAAATAATAATTATTATTATAGGGTGATAGAAAACTAGTACCATGTGTTAATTAATGATTGCTGAAAAATAACAGATATAATTTAAGGGCAAACCTATGGAAATTTTTAAGGATATATTTAGAGAAAACATTTTTCACAAAGAAATACAAAAGTCAATCTGGACAAACTGTCCAGAAAACACTGACACAGAACATTACATATTGTATGTATTTTAACAAAATTGCTGAACTTCATGAATAGAGAAACAGTCCCTTTACAACCATGTAGATGATTAAGTCACATTTATTTATTTTTTTATAAAGATTTTATTTATTTATTTATTTGAGAGAGAGAGAGAGAGAAACAGCATGAGAGGGGATAGGGTCAGAGGGAGAAGCAAGCTCCCTGCCGAGCCGGGAGCCCAATGCGGGACTCGATCCCAGGACTCCAGGATCATGACCTGAGCCGAAGGCAGTCGCTTAACCAACTGAGCCACCCAGGTGCCTGATTAAGTCACATTTAATGAGAAAGGAAAACACACACACACACACACACACACACACACTTACTTCTTCATTCAAGCCTTAACTTTCCATATAAACATGAAATCTTAAAGGACAGTAGAAGAATATTTTCTAAGATCTCATGAAATGGAAGTATGGCCAAAATTCTATTCCAAGGCAAAGAGCCTTTTAATTATAAAGGCTGCAGAACAAACATTTAAAAAATTGTATAGATCCTTTTAGCTGGTCCTGAAGAAAGTACTGAAGACAAATTTCAGATAATCAACAGATTAATGAATATATTAGGGGGAAAAAAGACAGGCAACTGGGATTAAATCTACTGAATGAACTAAGATGAAAGCCAATGTGGTAATGTGTTGTGAGTGTTGCAGACCCTAATGCTGTAGAGAAGCACCCAATTAGCCACAACTCCAAAGAAGAAAGGGTAAAGGATGATTTGAATATTCTTGTACCCTGTCTTTTAAAGCTGGCACCAAGATAACCATTTCAAAATGGACAAATAAGACAATAGAGGGATAAGTGCTTTTAAATTTCAAAGGTAAACACAAAATAATGATCAACTAAAATACAGTGGTGAAAGAGAGATAAGGGGAGCTTAGTGCTGGGAATAGACTAGGATCATTATTACAGTGAGCAAGTAATGGATGCTTTAAAAACACAGAGGGTTGAGTTTTTAGTGGTGTTAAAGCTATAAAGTTCATTGCTGGAACAAAAATTAAATATAATCCTCCAGGTTGGCTAAAGATACACACACATAAAACCAAACAAAGCAAACACTGTAAATGAAACACTGTAAATGAAAGTTATAAGCACAGAAGAAATTACAGTAACAAAATTCACTGACAGAAATTTTACCCCAACTTTAAAGGATAGGCAACTCTAAGTCTATGTAAACTGTAAGAACAGAGAAAAAGCAAAATATCTCTCAAATTATTTAAATAAAATTTATAAAACATAGAACAACAATAAAAAGAACAAAGTAAGAAAACTACTAACTGATCAAACATAAATATTGATGGAGCATCCTAAATTAAATACTAATATTTAATATTCCATCAGACAATATTAAAATACTTGATTAATTTTTGGTTAATTTTTTAAATTCAAGTATAATTAAATACTGGGAAATCTCTTAATATAGTTTTCTGAATAGAATGCCATTATGTTAATATAATTGGTACATTTATATATAAAAAGGTGATTATTTCTATAGATGCTAAAAAGATACTTTTAAAAAATTCAATATTTGTTTTTGATGGAATATCTTTAAAAAAATAAGAGTAGATTGTCCTTTAACATAATTAAATTTCATGTGTGCATGTGTATAATCTTAAATAAAGGCCAATATCACATTTGTTGAGGAAACACAAGAATTTCTTCCATTAAAAGTACATAAAAGGTGGGGCACCTGGGTGGCTGAATTGGTTAAGCGGCTACCTTTCGCTTGGGTTGTGATCCCGGGGGTCCTGGGATGGAGCCCCGGGTTGGACTCCCTGCTCAGCGGGAAGCCTGCTTCTCCCTCTCCCTCTGCCCCGCCCCCCTGCTTGTGCATGTTCTCTCTCTCTTTCTCTCTCTCTCAAATAAATAAATAAAATTTTTTTTTAAAAGTCGGTAAAAGACAAGGATGTGAAACATTACCACCAGAATTTAACATTGTTCCAGAATTACTAGCTAATGCCAGAAGCCAAAGACATGAGATGAGATAAAATTGTCATCATTTGTAGGTCAAAATCTATATATTGGAAATATGTAAGAAAATTGGAGGAAGAAAATATTACAAGCAAATGAAGGATGCAATCAGCTGTTTATAAAATTAACATACAGAAATTAATTGACATCATATATAAAGCTACAACTAGTTAAACAATTTAATGGCAGAAAAACTTACTTTTTACCAATAATAATAAATAAGCATTTAAGAATAAACTTAATGAGAAACATACAATATTGTTATGAAGAAATACTTAAAATGCTTCTGAGTGATACAAAAAGAAGCATCAACAAATGGAAATGTTACCAACTCAGGACCTTGGGCACTCCGAGCAACAGAAAGTGACTGGAGCCCAGTGGGTATTCCAGGCAAGGCTTTTATTGGGTCTTATGGTTTTGGGTTTTTTTTCATTTTTATTTTTCTTTGGAGAAAGAAAGACAGTAAGAGTGGGGGGGCAGGGGTGGGAAGAGGGAGAGAATCTTAAGCAGACTCCCTGCTGAGCCAGAGCCCAATGTAGGGCTTGATCCTATGACCCTGAGATCTTGAACGGAGCCAAAATTAAGAGTTGGTGGCTCAACTCACTGAGCCACCAGGAGCCCCTATTAGGGCTTATGTTTGAGCACAAGGGAGACAGCACAAAGGAAAGGTTCCTTTGGGCTGGCTTCCCAAAGACTGGGGAAAGTTTTTAAAAATACTGAGGCAAGAAAATAGTGACATTTAAGCAAGTAGAGATGGGGATTTCTTGGCACCGATGTGCTTAAAGATTATGCTTTTTATTGTTGCATGTCTAATTTCTATGTTAGATCTCCACCCTTGGGCATGATTTTTAGTATTATAATGAGGGAGAAAGTTGTGAAAGTTCGGCGCTGGGGTTCACCTTGGCCCTTTGGTTCGATCTTTGCTAGTCTTTGCTCGTCATAGTCTAGTCCCTCCTTTAGGTAAGCATCTGCTTCCACATTCCTGCAAAATATGTTACTCAAGGGCATAGGGTTTCAGCTAGGGACCTGAGTCCAGTCTCTGTTCTGTCTCAGAAAGATAGACCCTCTTCTTGGATAAGAAGAATTAGTATCGGGGCGCCTGGGTGGCTCAGTTGGTTAAGCGACTGCCTTCGGCTCAGGTCATGATCCTGGAGTCCCTAGATCGAGTCCCGCATCGGGCACCCTGCTCGGCAGGGAGTCTGCTTCTCCCTCTGACCCTCCTCCCTCTCATGCTCTCTGTCTCTCATTCTCTCTGTCTCAAATAAATAAATAAAATCTTTAAAAAAAAAAAAAGAAGAATTAGTATCATGATGATATTGATTGTCACTTTAGTAATTTATACATTTAACATAATTGCAATAAAATACCAACAGAATATGTTTGTGGGAACAAGGTAAGCTGATTATAGTTTGTATTAAGAAATAAACAGATAATTGCCAAGAAAATTATAAGTAAGCTTTATCAGAATTTAAAACATATTTTAAGATTTCATAAAAAAGAGTGATGCCTGCTCTTGAACAGAAAAATAAATGGAAAAAAATAACAAGTACCCAAATACACTAAATTCATATGACCATGATAGAGTAAAAAATTGGTTGGGAAAAGATTCATAAATAGATTGGGAAAACTGCATATCCAAGTAAATTTATATGCCTCCTTTACATCTTTACCAAAATAAATTAAAAATACATCAAATATTTAAATCTAAAAACCCAAACAAAAAAATACCTCAATAAATATGAGAGAATGTTGATAGGGAGTAAGGAATACCTTTATAAGTATGATACAAAGATACAGCAACATGAGGATGGTGGTTGCTGGGGCTAGAGGTGGAGGGGATGGAGAGTGAATGAATATTCATTAGGCGCAGAGTTTCTGCTTGAGTATGAGACAGGGAGACTGAAGGGACACCATGAAAGGAAAAAGCTGTTTTTTTTTTTCTTTTTTCCTTTTTCTCTTTGCTTCTTTCTGGCTATTCTTGCTAGGACGTGCACCCCCACCCCATTCTACACACACCCTGCAATATCCTTCTTGTAAAGGACAAGG
The DNA here is from genome assembly GCF_002201575.2 of Neomonachus schauinslandi. Lineage (NCBI taxonomy): Eukaryota > Metazoa > Chordata > Mammalia > Carnivora > Phocidae > Neomonachus > Neomonachus schauinslandi. The sequence goes on along the minus strand of NC_058411.1, from coordinate 118,481,910 downwards.
AGATAATGATATCTTTTGAGTCTTCCAGCACAATAGATGATATCTGAGGAATGACCTGACAGAGCCATCATGTGCTTATTCCAGACCACTGGCGCTAGATATCTCAACAACAAGACCCCTGGCTTCAGATAAATGACTTATGAAGGACATCTGGACCCTGTCCTTGTCCTGACCAGTTCCTGGATACCTGAAAGGACACATACACTAGACCATAATTGCCAGTAAAAACCCCAGACCCTAGGCAAAGGGGAAACTCCCTCCTCTCCTTTCTGAGTCTCCTGGACACTCAGTTCGTCTGTATCTGCTCTCTATCTTCAATAATCTCTGCTTTTACCTCCTACTGGCTCATGTTTGATTTTTCATCCTGTGTGAAGCCAAGGACCCCATTGGTTGGCCCGGTGGGACTGCCAGCCCCCCACCAAGGTCCTTGGACCTGGCCTGCCTGCATCAGGAAGATGAAAAAGTTCTGAAGATGGACGTTGGTGATAGTTGCACAACAAAGTGAATGTACTTAATGCTATAGAAACTATAATTAAAAATGGTTAAAATGGTAAGTTTTATGTTGTGTATATTTTACCCTAAAAAAATATAGCAACATAAAACAAAAGTAACTTAAAAAAATCAATAGCAACCACTCATCACCATAAGCAAAGTCAGAAGACAACCTGGGAAGGTGTTTTTTTTTTTTTAAGATTTATTTACTTATTTGAGTAGAGAGAGAGAGCACAAGTGGGAGGGGCAGAGGGAGAGGGAGAGAGAACACCTGTGGCAGACTCCCCACTGAGCACTGAGCTCAACCCATGACCCTGAGATCAAGAACTGAGCCAAAACCAAAAGTTGGATGCTCAACAGACTGCGCCACCCAGGGGCCCCTGGGAAGGTTTTATTCAATTTGTATCACAGGAAAATACAAATTTTCTTAATCTATAATGAGCACCTTTAATCAACAGAATCCTCAACAAAGCAACAGAAAAATAGAAAAAAAAATTTTAGCTTTTTGCAGGAAATAAAAATTACTCCTATATATGTGAATAGACAGTGGATTGAAATCATAATGCTATTTTCCCCTAGATTGTCAAAGATTAAGATGGTTGATAACACACTTTGTCTACATGAGTCCAGAGACAGAGGCACTTGTATACAATGCTGGGGATGGCACAGTTTGGCTATAAGTACTGTTAAAAAGAAAATCACAGGCCCAAAATATGGTGTCACTTAGGTTAAGGCCCCAAGTCAGCAAGCTAAGATTAATACCTCACCTAATTGCAATTTCACACCCCCTTCCCAAAATGTAGTCTTAAAAATTTTATGGTCAGCACCAATAAATTAATCTGTCACATGGGCTTTCTCCATCTCCCAAAGGAAGATGAAGTAATCGGCAAGAGATCCCTGCCCTTCTCCAAAAGGGAAGGTGACCTTGCCTAGAACAATCCTTTCTTTTCTTTTGCTTATATCTTTCTTGCTCCACCTTCCTTCCTATAAATACTTTCCATTTTGTACAATTCCTCAGAGCTCCCTTCTACCTGCTAGATGGGATGTTGCCTGATTCATGAATTGTTTAATAAAGCCACTTAGATCTTCAAATTTACTCGGTTGGATTTTGTTTCTTAACATGCTAAAATTAAGTTAAAAAGCATACTTCCCTTGTCCAACATTTGCACTGCTAGAAATACAGCCTATAGATGTACTCACACATGTGCAAGCAAAAAATGTATGGGAGCATTCACTGCAGTATTGTTTGCAGCAAAAGATTGGAGAAAATAATTAAATGAAAAGGGTGTAGCTGCTAAAAAGAATGAGACACTGGTATATGAACCAATATAAACTGAACTCCAAGGTTTATCATTAAGAGAGCAAAGTGAGGTGCAGAACAGAATACTGCATCCTGCACTCACTGAAAGAGCACATAGAGGTACATGTGCTTGTTAAGCATTAACTCTTTCTAGAAGTATATCTAAGAAACTAGTGACAGTAGGTATACAGAAAAGGAAGTTGGGAACATGGGAAAAGGATGGGTGGGTTATATGTTTTCCTTTTGTATTAGTTTCTTATGGCACCGTAATAAATCATCACAGACTTCTTGGCTTAAAACAACAGAAACTATTCTTTCATAGTTCTAGAGGCTAGAACCTGAAATCAGCAAGCTCGAAATCAAAGTATTGGCCAGGCTGGTAGTTCTCTAAAAGCTCTAGGGAGGATCTCTTTACCTCTCCCAGCTTCTGGTGGCCCCAGGTTCCTCAGCTTGTGACAACATAATACAGTCTCTGCTTCTGTTTTCACCTGGCCTTCTTCCCTCTGATTCTGGTGTCCTCTCCTCTTCTAACAAGGAACCAATCAATGGATTTGGGGCTGACTTTAATCCAGGATGATTTTATCATGAAATCCTAAAAAGATCTGTAATGATCCTATTTCCTAATAAGGTCACATTTGGAGGTTCTGGGTAGAATAAATTTTTAAAGGACACTGCTCAACTCAATGCACTTGGGTATACTCTGATTAAAAACCATCAACAATACAAGTCCCCATTTTACATGTGAATCTATGATGGCATTTGTTTACATGTATAAGTGTATTTATATTTTTTATAAGGTATAATGAACAGAATTTTAGAGTTGTGTTCACCAGGTTAAAAGTGGCTATCTGGTGGAAGGACTAGAGGTAAAAATGTGAAGGGGAATGGAGAGCTCAAGTCCATGTTCCCTGTAAGACTCTGTAATGGTTTACTGAACACAACACACAGTTTGTACTGTAATTTTGGGGGGAGATATTTTATGAAAGATTATACTTTCAAATAAATGTATTTGAGTCCTAAGGGTTAAAGAGACACATCCTTATAATTTAGAATAAACTCCTCCATTGAATTTTCAAAATGACAATAAAATTGACATTTTTTTTTTATCAGAAACAAGTTATTTCAAAAGTAGAAACACAGAGGTGACACTCTAATTTTGGATACTAAAATTAAATCTTGTTAGGTTGCCTGGGTAGCTCAGTCGGTTAAGCATCTGAATGTGGCTCAGGTCATGATCTCAGGACTATGGGATTGAGCCCCACATTGGGCTCCATGCTCAACGGGGAGTCTGTTTCTCCCTCTCCTTCTGCCCCTCCACCCCTGCTTATGCTCTCTCTCTCTCAAAAAAATAAATAAAATCTTTAAAAAAAAATTAAATCTGGTTATACTGCTCAGCTAAAAGGTCACATATGACCATTGCCCTGAGCTTGTGAACACAGAGACTGCAAGAGAAAAAAAAGCTGGGTGCTCCAGCTATTATGATAGAGGGGAGAAAAAGTTTTCCTCAACCCTCTTACGGTCTCTGGCTCGGTCTGAAAAATACACCACCAACAAAGACAGATTAACATAAGAGCCTACACATGTGACTGTCTTCACAAGGGAATGAATACCTGAAGAAGTGGCCAGAGCAGGAAGTTTTTATATCTTTTAGACAAAGAAATAATATATTTGTAAATAATTGACAAAACAAGGGGGTTGTGGTAGTAAATGGCGAAAAAGTAAGTAGGAAGATAAGTTAGTTTCACAAGGTTTGTTTGTACAGATTTCTTGGTACCCACTTCCCTGTCTTCGGTGATAAGAATGCCTTCCCTCTTGGTATATGGAGGGCACCTTCCACATGGGAGATTTATGACCTGTTTCAGGTGGAGGCGGGGAGGTCAGAGTGATCTTCTTGCTTCTGCCATTTTCTCAAATTCCTTCAGCTTAAGAATTCAATATACCAAAGTGCTGTATTTGGGGTAACATGTCCTGAACCCTATCAACTGGCACAGTGAGGATTTGCCATCTGTTCTGGGAGTGGGGATACCTGAGGGCTATCATGGCAGAGTAACCAGGTGCCAGATAGACAGATGTGGGCCAGACCAAGAAAGTTGGGACCCCTCAGTTCATCAGGTAGCCTACCCTTGGAGGGGAAAACACAGCAGGTGAAAATCCCCCAAACAGTGATTATTTTCAATAAAATCTCTTCCTGGCAAAAGAACTCTAAAATATATGCTGGGTCGATCTAGAGTTGTTTTTTGAATAGAAAATACAGTCTTTCCTTCTCTCCACCCTAGGTCTTCAGAGGTTTATACTCATTACTGTTCAACACTACAGGAGCGCAGGCGTGCCCTACTTGTGTGGGGGGGAGGGGTTCGCTCCCTCTGGGAGTGCACGGAGCAAGCTGGAGGGGCAGATGCTGTGCCTTTGTGGGAGTGTTCCTGGGCGGCTTCCTGGAGGACAGGGAACACTGTCCTATCAATCAGATGGTGGTCACAGGGTTTGTTCAATAGCTGAGGAGCAAGGGGGGCAGCTTGTTAATATTTCTTCTGGAGTTTAGTTTGTATTGAAAACTCAGGAAGCTCAAACACAGCCTGTGCCCAGGAGATGGTCATTGCTGGAGCAAACTCCTATCAAGGCGATCCTTTTGGGGAGCTACTTTCAGCATCACATTTTTCTTCTTCAGAGAAACTAGGTGCAGAGTCCCAACAGGTGCTAGAGAAGGAGGCCAAGAAGCTTGGCAAAATGTGAGGGTGCACAGTGTGGTGTGTGTCAGAGAAGTGGACTCTCCTGAGGCTGTAAATGTGAACGTCCACTGTACCGCGACCAACCAGAGTTTCTGATGACCTTCTGAGTTGCCATACCTCAGAGAGATGGTGCAGAATACACCTCATCTTGCCAAGATTTAGAAATGTTTGGTTTCTGGGAACCAGGTGCCATTATCATCCTCTTCACACAGTGAGATGGAAATAATCATTTTGTGGGCTTTTATTTTTCCCTTGGATTGGAAAGTGCAGCTAGAATCATACTAGGGGTGCAGTGTTTCCTCCTGAGGCACACTGTAGGGTAATAAGTCAGAGTACTGACTGCTAGGGATGACTTATGGTGTGGGTGCCTGGTGCACTCCCCTCCTTGCTGTGTGAGTGATGTGTAGGTGGGTGGCAGGAAGAGATGGGGCCGCTTTCAAAATCACGCTTCATGTTCTTATTGGCATAAATGCACCTCCCAGTTATTTAAACTGCATGTAAATGATAAGTAATTTGATCTGTGCTATTTTTTTTCTTCCTTTGCACAAGTGCCCTAGTTTACATACTTTCCCTTTGCCCCCTTCCTAAAGACTTGAATTTTCAGTACTACTCTTCATTTAAAATGTCTGCTTTTCAGTGTGAATTATCAAGAAACACAGAGGAGAGTCCCATTTCATAGCTATCTACTAGGAAACCCTCTTGCAGGAATAAAGTAGGATGCACAGGAATTGCCAATATATGCCATGGTTCTCAAACCAACCTTTATTCTTATTGAACTAAAGTTGCACATAAATCTTTTATGACATATTAATCCTCTCTGTATTGGCACTCTTGTGTGCCATTTGTTTCTTATATTACTTGTGTCCTCCCTGTTGTATTGTTGATTTTATTTGCTAAAAGTTTGTTTTATTGGCGATTTCATAGAATATTTTTTTGGTGCTGCTGGTCGTCTGAATGTGTTGTGTGTGGGTCTATTTTGTTGAATTAAATTGTTTATCTCTTAATTTTTTGCTTCTAATTTCTTAGGTTAACTGTTTGTTTGTTTACCTAGATTACTGAGTGGAAAGCTTAATTTAATTTATTTTAATCTGTCTTTGAATCTACTCAATGCATTTAAGAATATGTTTTTCTAAATGTCCCTTTTGCCTCCCTCCTTCCAGGAGATTAGAAATATGGTGCTCTCATTTGTTATTCAGTTACAAATGGTTTACAGTTTGTACTTTTATTTGATTTTTAATTTAAAGTTACATAAATGTTTGGCTTTTAAAAATTGTTTTCTTATTTTTTTGCTTTGTAAAAATAAATGTGGTTTGCACGATACATCTTAAAATTTATAGCAATTGCCTTTGTGGCTCAGAACATGGTTAATTGACTTTGAAAATTATATATGTGTTTGAAAAAAGAGCATTCTTTCATGAATGAATGTAACCTTGTGAATTCAGAGCCTCCCTATCCCTGTTATTTCATCCATTTGAACTCTCCCTTTCTGAAAGAGGTATGTTTAAGTCTACCCCCATGTGGAAGTTGAGTTGTGAGAAGCTATAGAGCTTTTCTTTAAAATTGTATCACACACATTCTTAAACAATACATGGTTAAACATTTTATATTTTTGGAAATCATCTAAATGGAAGCACATTTTATGTATTTTTTCCTTTCTGATTTATTGAGATATAATTGACATACAGTACTGTGTAAGTTTAAGGTATACAGTATAATAACTTCATTTACATTTATCATGAAATGATTACCACAGTAAGTTTAGTTATCCTCCATCACCTCATATAGATACACACACACACACATACACATACATGTTTTACCTTGTAATAACTTTTAGGATCTACTCTCAACAATTTTCATATTTACCATACAGCAGTGTTACCTAGAGTCATCATGTTGTACATTACATCCCCAGTACTCATGTATCTTGTAACTGAAAGTTTCTACCTTTGACTACCTTCATACTTATTCTTGTGTGATTTGCTTATTTTCCTTTTCATTATATTTCTGAGATAACTCATATTGATCAGGCCAGGACTCACTATTAACCTAGGACCTCTTTGGATATATTCCTAATTTGAGATTAGGAGTTGGGTGTGAATGAGAATTGTGAATTGGGTGCACCAGCTACATGGGGACAGTGTGTGGTTGCTGTGTTCACTGAAGTTGGAGGCAGGCCCATTTCCTCTCTGTCCTTCTGTGGTCCCAGTATCCCTAGGTCCTTGGAGTCCTTGTGTCCCTCTGGTCCTGAACCCACCCCCTGCCCCATCCCCACCCACCAATTCAGCCAATGATACCGTATGTGCCCCTTAGAGACAATGGGCTACAAAGCCAGCCACGTGTCAACCTGGTCCCTGCTTTTACTTAGTTTCAGGCTTCTGAGCCTTCTTTATTATCTTGCTCACTCATTTCAAAAATATTTTAAAACTTTTCCACCATCTTTAATTGTTTTCAGCAGGAGGAGTTCTCAGAGTGCTAAGGTCACCAAACTGGCACAAAAAGAAGCTATCCAATTCTTGATATTTGCTTAATTTTTAAAAAGTTAAATAAATATATTCAAGAAATTTTAGGGACAGAAAAAAAGAAAGAAGAAATTAAAATAAAAAATAACCAAGCATCAAAAAGGAATCCTGGTATCATGTCTATATATACTCTTCTATGCTTCCCCCCTTCTGCATGTACAGGTTCTTAAACAAAAACTTGTGCTTAAAACTTTTGACATATAACTTTCTATGTCTTTTTTCTTCATGTACAGATTTTTAAACAAAAAATTGAGAACTATAATCTTCCTATGCTTTTGGCCTTATTTTTATGCTCAACAATATCTTATGACCATTTCCTTAATTACTTAATATTGTCCTATAAAATATTTGCCCCCATGGCACTGTCTTCTTTGCTAGTCCCTGAATATACTGGCATGCCCTTCCTCAGGCTTTTATGCTTGCTTTCTCTCTCCCTGACCCTCTTTGGCCCAGACAACTGTCTGACCAGTACTCCAAGCGCACCCCCTCAGAAAGGCCTTCTCAGGCAGGGGAAAATGGCATGCCTATCCACACCCACACATCTTCCTCTCCTCTGCTTCCTGCAGCAGGGACCACCAGCTGACCTCCTACTCTCTCTCTGGGATTGTATTTATTTCCACTGCAGGAGAGTGACTTGCCCCATTTTATCCTCTGCTGGGTCTTCAACACCTAGAACTGTGCCTGGAATAGAGAAGACCCTGTTTTGCCTTGTGAGGAATGCCCTGGTTTTAGCTGCTCTTATTACAAGCATATCTAGATGGAAAGGGGCATCACTGAAGAGTGAACTTTCCCCCATTTCTTAAAATTAAGGAGCTAGACACTCCAACTACAAGCAAAGAATGCAGAGTTCATCACCCCCTTTGGATCCCTCAATGCTCTTCCTCCTTCCCCATATGCTCCTCCTCATCCACCAAATCTGTCACTCCTATGCTAAGGCTATAAACTAGAACAATACAATAGTCTTCTACTTGAAACTAAATGCTCCAATTTCCTGCTTTATTGATATTCTTTTGGGGTCATTTGCTTCTGAAAAATGTCCTTTTAGGTTGCTTCTGCTTTTCCAAAAACATATCCTTTGCCTAAGATGACAATGAGTGTCTAAATTCTTTTTGTTTTTCTATATTTGTTTGTTCTTGGTTATTATCTTTGCCCATTCTCCTAAAGTGGCATTTCTTTGTTTTTAAGAATTTTTTAAAAGGTTTTATTTATTTATTTATGAGAGAGAGAGAGAGCGTGCAAGCAGGGAGAGGAGCAGAGCGAGAGGGACAAGCAGAGTCCATGCTGAGCATGGAGCCTGACGCAAGGTTTGATCCTATGACCCAGAGATCATGACTTGAGCTGAAACCAAGAGTTGGAGGCTTAGCCAACTGAGCCATCCAGGCACCCTCTTCGCCTTTTTTAAAATCAATTTTTATGCCTCTTTATAAACTTGTAAATACTTTTCTCCAGCTTTTAAATTGCCTTTTAATTTCTCTGATGGCATTTCCTGGCATTTTACTTTTTGTTTTCTTTTTTTTTTTTTAAGATTTTATTTATTTATTTGACAGAGAGAGAGAGACAGAGAGAGAGCACAAGTAGGCAGAGTGACAGGCAGATGGAGAGGGAGAAACAGGCTCTCCACTGAGCAGGGAGCCGGATGCGGGGCTCGATCCCAAGACCCCAGGATCATGACCTGAGCCGAAAGCAGCCGCTTAAAGGACTGAGCCATCCACGCGCCCCTTTTTTGTTTTCTTTTTATCCTGTTTGGTCTAGAAAGGTATTTCTCATATGAGAGCACCTAAACCTTAGTCTATATTTTCTTCTTTTTAATCACTTCTAAATTTTTAATTATAAAATAGTTCAGAAAAGTTGAGGGAGTAAATGTAAAACATTTATGTACATGCTAATTGCCATCAATAGATAACTTCTGGGGGCACTCGGGTGGCTCAGTAAAGCATCTGCCTTCAGCTCAGGTCATGATCCCAGGGTTCTGGGATCGAGTACCACATTGGGCTCCCTGCTCCGTGGGAAGCCTGCTTCTCCCTCTCCCACTCCCCCTGCTTGTGTTCCCTCTCTCGCTGTCTCTCCCCTGTCAAATAAATAAAATCTTAAGGAAAAAAACAGATAACTTACGTTATTTACTTTAGATTATTATTTTTTTTAATGAAACATTAAAAATACAGTTTAGACCCATCCGTCTCCCTGGCTTTGCTCACAGAAGTTACCGCCACATTAAATTTGGTGAGTCCCAACAGTGATAAATACTCCAGTTTCAGCCTGTCAAAAACTAACCGAAGACTGAGAGGAAATGCTCGATAGGAAACATCTGTTGCCTTTTCAGGCCACTGAGAGATGATGAGGATACACCTTTAGACAATAAATAAATAAATAAATAAATAAATAAATAAATAAATAAATAATTTTTTAAAATTTGTGAGTCTTCTTTGGCATGCATACCTTTTTTTGTACTTTGTACAAAAGAGCAAAAGTACTCAGTTTGTATTTTTTCATAAAATATATATACTATTCATTTGTATGTCTAGATATTTGCATAAGAATTATGATTCTTTATTATTCAAACATAAAAAGAAGGGATTTGTGACAACATGGATGAACTTTGAGGGCATTATGTTACGTGAGATAAGCAGCCCAGAGAAAGACAAATACTGTATGATCTCACTTACGTGTGGACTCTAAACCCAAACCCAAACCAAAAAACTTATAAAGTTATCAGAGATGGTGGTGGTGTGTGGAGGAATTGGAAAAAAATGGTCAAAAGATACAAACTTTCAGTTATGAGATAAATAAGTACTGGGGATGTAATGTTCAACATGATAACTATAGTTAACACTTATGATACACAGGAAAGTTGCTAAGAGAGTAAATCTTAAGAGTTCTCATCACAAGGAGAAATTATTTTTTCCTTTTTCTTTGTACCTATATGAGGTGATGGATGTTAACTTCTTGTGGTAATCATTTCATAATATATGTAATTCAAGTCACAATGCTGTACACTTTACTCTTATTCAGTGCTGTAGGTCAATATATCTGAAAAAGAAAAGAAACTGAAAAAAAAGAATTATGATTCTTACCTAATCCCATTCTATTCACTTAATATTTGTGGAGATTTCTCAGAACTAGTAGATGTAGATCTCATTCATTAATTTATAACCGAGGTATAGGCTATCTTTCTCTTGTTGAGGAGTGTTTAGGTTGGTTCCATTTTTGTTATTTGAAACAATGATGCCATGAATATCCTTGCACGTTTCCTGTTGTACACAGGCTCCTGTTCCTAAGGGGAGCTATCTTAGCAGTGGATCCATTAGATAGATGGCTACAGTCTTCAACCCTAGTGTGAATGCTCTGAAGTCCCCAGGATGATGCACTCTCCCACCAGTCAGATGTGCAAATCCCAGTATCTCAATGTTCTTGCCAACTCGTGTCATCAGATTTAATAGCGGAAAGATTTTCCAGAAAAGTCCTATGTTGACTCTTGTTGTTTAACTGATTTTTCTTATACTTTTAAGTTGACTAAGAATTAGTTAACAAAGCACTACCTCTAAGAACTATGTAGACTATATTTTAGTGTATCTTGTAATAGTGAAATCTGTCTTACTTTTTCTCCTTAGAATTAACCAAATGGTTCAGTATTATCTATTGAACAACCTTTCTTTCTCCACTAATTAAAATGATTACTTATAAATTCTTGTATAAAATGGAATTGGTTAACACATGCCAGCCTATTTCTGTGATGGAATAATATTCTTATAATTGTAGTTTTATAATAAACTTTAATGTTCTATATCATTTTTCTCTTTCAAATTTTTTTCTAATTATTGTCTAGAGAACTTTAGAATAATTTTGTCAAGTTCCAAAAATCCATAAATATTATAGATATTTTAAAATCAGTTATATGTCTTACTTGTTCATGAAAAAAGACATATATTTTATACTCTATGGATAAACACTATCAATATTTTTCTTCCTAGTTTCTAGCTTTGATGACATGTCAATTTTGAAACTTTGGCTGGTCACGAAAACAATGTTAAGATATTCACCTGACTTTTCTTGTATTAATTTACTTTTATAATTTCCTTTGAAAAATTGAAGTGTGTTTCACCTGAAGCTTATTTGCTACAAGGGGTGAGTTAAGGATTCTGTTTTTATAATTATTTTTACATACTTAATTAGAATTTGAGTCCTATTCTATGTTTTCCTCTCCGATTTGAAAGGTTATCTTTACCATGTGAGAGTTTCTCCTGTATTCTGAGTTTGAATCTGCATTCCCTGGTCTTAGCATGTTTCCCTTTTGCTGTTCTGATTTACTATCACCTTATAAAACTTTAAAAATATCTGAATGTGGGTCACTGGTTCTGGAGCCTGGGCATCATGGGACCTGGGTGGTAAGGGGTGGTGGGCGGGTTCTAGTTCCTTGGCATTCTCCACCCTCTCTGTTACCCACTTCCTATTCCATACTCTATTAATCCTCAAATTCTATCCTAGTTACTTATATATGTTTCTAACAACATGGCACATTGCTACAAACACAAATACATTTTGAATCAGATATAGCATTAAATATAAGTGAAACAAATAAAGAAACTCCCAGTAACCAAAAATAGAAATAAAAATCAGGCAGATGAAGAACCCAGGCTGATGCTGGGGGGCTTGTGGGGGTTTACAGCAGTGTGGGATAAATGTTTAATATCTGATCTCCAGGAGATAAAAGTTTTGACTTGTCATGTTTGCCAATTTCCATGGTGTAATTACTCCTACCATGGCTGATTTCAAACTACCAGGATGACATCACTGAACACAGAGTTTGGAAGAGCATAATCACCTCCTATGAGTCTGTGCAAGCTGGATAAAGACCCACCCCCGGGACTTGAACCCAGGCTCCTCACACTTATATGTCAACTTTGACCCACCCAGGGATTTTAGCATAAATCTCCGTATAAAAATGACAATCTCATGGACGGATGGACAGACCTAGAGGGCACTGTGCTAAGTGAAATAAGTCAGACAGAGAAAGACAAATGCCATACGATTTTACTTATATGTGGCATCTAAAAAACAAAATAAAGGAACAAACAAACGGAAAGAGACTCAAATACAGAGAACAAACTGGTGGTTGCCAGAGCTGGGTGTGGAGAGAAGGGCAAAATAGATAAAGGGGATTAAGAAATATAAACTTCCAGTTGTAAAATAAGTCTTGGTGATGAAAAGGACAGCATAAGGAATATAGTCAATAGTCAATAGATATAGTTAATAATATTGTAATAACATGGTATGGTGACTACCCTTATTTGGTGAGCGTTGAGTGATCTATAGAATTGTTGCATTAATGTTGTATACCTGAAACTAATAATATAAGTATACTTCAATAATTAATTTAAACAAATGACAATCTCAGACAACTACATTTGTGTGTGTGTGTGTGTGTGTGCAAAACTTTATTAAAACATGGGGACAGGACCCGTGAGCAGAAAAAGCTGCTTCTGCTGCTGCCTACAGCCTCCTGCTGCTCTCTGTTGCCTCAGACAGGAAAAGAAAATCACCAACTGGGCTAGTGCCCTGAAATCCAGAAAAGAGCTGGGTTGTCAGAGGCTGTTTGAGAGAATGAACTGCACTTGTCGACATCCACACCCAGGGCCATCCACTGGCCAGAGAATGCAAGTAAGAACAAAAAGAATAATTGCAATGGATAGAAATACATCAAATATGTTAGAGTCCATGGGACTATCATAAAATTTAAAAGAAGAACCCAACTCATTGATTGCCTTTGATGGATACAGAATATTAATCTTTTTATCTGAATATTGATAAAGAAAAACAAATATTTACTCTACCTTTCTTTTCAAACTGTATCTCAGAGTACATAAACATTTGATTAGGAAAGATGTTTTGCATGGAATAAATCAAACTCATACCTGCAGAAGAAACAATATGAGGATATGACCCCTTGACTTCCTTAATGACGTCACTAAACCATTATTTGAAAGACTGATGGGAACATCATAAGAGAGTGATCAAACCTAAATGGGGAGGAGGAGCAAGATGGCGGAGGAGTAGGAGACCTAAATTTCGTCTGGTCCCGGGAACTCAGCTAGATAGGGATCAAACCATTCCGAACACCTACAAACTCAACAGGAGAACGAAGAAAAGAATAGCAGCAACTCTCTGAACAGAAAAGTGACCACTTTCTGGAAGGTAGGGCGTGTGGAGAAGTGAATCAGAGGCGATATTCGGGAAGATAGACGGCGAGGGAGGGAGCCTCCGTCGGCCGCTTCTGGCAAGTGATAGAGCCACGGAGCACAAAATCGGAACTTTTAGAAGTCGGCTCCACTGAGGGACATCACTCCAGTGGCTAAGCGGGGGTGGAACCCTTGCGAGACAGTGTGGATTCAGGACCCTTGGGGTCACAGAAAGACCAGGGGTGCCTGAGTGTGGCAGAGCTCCCAGGTATCGGAGCGGGGAAGCCAGCTGCAGAGACGGAGCCGAGGAGTGGGCTCTCAGCTCGGGGTTGCCATAAACCGTGATCCACGGCACAGTCGGGCCACTGCTCCTCCTGCAGGGACCCAACAAGTGGCAGATCCGGGGAGACTCCCCTTCCTGCCCCGGGAGGAGTGGCACGGGATCACACCACAGGGATCTGCTGGGTTTGGAGACTCCACAAGGGGTCGTGTGCCAGAGATAGAAATGCTCCGTCACAGGCCGGGTGAGCACGGAGTGCTGCTGGAGACCGGGGAGACGGGAGTGATGGACTGCTTTTCTCTGGGGGCGCACTGAGGAGTGGGGCCCAGAGTTCTCGGCTCCTCCAGGGCGCAGATTGAGAGGCCGCAATTTTCACATTCATCCTCCAAAGCTGTATGGAAACCTTGCAGGGAACAAAAACTACTGAGAGCAAACTGGAGCCTATTACTTAGCCCAGCCCAGCAAGGGTGGGGCAGTTCCACCTCCAGCAAAGACATTTGAGAATCTCTGCAACAGGCCCCTCCCCCAGAAGATCAGCAAGAACAGCCAGCCAAGACCAAATTTACCAATCAATGAGAATGGCAGAACTCGGGGCACCTGGATGGCTCAGTCGTTAAGCATCTGCCTTCGGCTCAGGTCATGATCCCAGGGTCCTGGGATCGAGCCCCACATTGGGCTCCCTGCTCCGCGGGAAGCCTGCTTCTCCCTCTCCCACTCCCCCTGCTTGTATTCCCTCTCTCACTGTGTCTCTCTCTGTCAAGTGGATAGATAAAATCTTTAAAAAAAAAAAAAGAATGGCAGAACTCCAGCGCTAAGGGAATACTGCACATAGAATTCATGGCTTTTCCCCCCTGATTCTTTAGTCTTTCAAAGTTAATTTTTTTAATTTTCTTTTTTTCTTATTCTTTTTTTTTGAATTTTTCTTTTTCCCTTTTTCAGCGAACATCTTATCAATCCCTTTTTTTAAAAATCCTTTTTATTTTTCATTTTTAGAGTCATATTCTATCCCTTCATAGTAGTTAACTTTATTTTTGGTATATATATATATATATATATATATATATATATATATATATATATAAGTTGTTCTCTCTTTAAAATTTTGGGATACAATTTCTTCTAACATATCAAAATATACCCTAAATCGCTAGCGTATGACTTTGTTCTAGTCTCCTGCCTGATCACAGTCTCTCCTTTTTTTTTTTTTAATTTCTCTTCTTTCTTTTTTCAACCAACTTCTTATCAATTCCTTTTATAAAATCTTTTATAATTTTCATCTTTACAGTCATATTCCATCCCTTCATCATATTTACCCTTATTTTTGTACATATATAAACTTTTTTTTCTTTAAAATTTTGGGAGGCAGTTTCTTCTAACAGACCAAAATATGCCCAAAATCTAGTGTGTGGCACTGATCTATTCACCAGTGTGATCATATTATTTTTTTTAAATCTTTTTCTTTTCCTTTTTCTTTCTTTCCCTTTCTTTCCCCCTGGTTTCAGGTCTCTTCTGATTTGTTTAATGTATATTTTTCTGGGGTCATTGTTACCCTGTTAGCATTTTGTTCTCTCATTCATCTATTCTCCTCTGGACAAAATGACAAGATGGAAAAAATCAACTCAAAAAAAAAAAGAACAAGAGACAGTACTGACTGCCATGGACCTAATCAATATGGACATTAGTAAGATGTCAGAATTAGACTTCAGAATGATGATTATAAAGATACTAGCTGGGCTTGAAAAAAGCATGGAAGATATTAGAGAAACCCTTTCTGAGACATAAAAGAACTAAAATCTAACCAAGTCGAAATCAAAAAGGTTATTAACAAGGTGCAATCAAAAATGGAGGCTCTAACTGCTACGATAAATGAGGCAGAAGACAGAATTAGTGATATAGAAGACCAAATGATGGAAAATCAAGAAGCTGAGAAAAAGAGAGATAAACAACTACTGGATCACGAGGGCAAAATTGGAGAGATAAGTGATACCATAAGATGAAACAATATTAGAATAATTGGGATCCCAGAAGAAGAAGAAAGAGAGAGGGGGGCAGAAGGTATATTGGAGCAAATTATAGCAGAGAACTTCCCTAATTTGGGGAAGGAAACAGGCATCAAAATCCAGGAGGCACAGAGAACCCCCCTCAAAATAAAAAATAGGTCAACACCCCGACATCTAAAAGTAAAACTTACGAGTCTCAGAGACAAAGAGAAAATCCTGAAAGCATCACGGGAGAAGAGATCTGTAACCTACAATGGTAGAAACAGCAGATTGGCAACAGACGTATCCACAGAGACCTGGCAGGCTAGAATGGACTGGCATGATATATTCAGAGCACTAAATGAGAAAAATATGCAGCCAAGAATACTATATCCAGCTAGGCTGTCACTGAAAATAGAAGGAGAGATAAAAAGCTTTCAGGACAAACTGTGGAAAGAGCCAAGATGTCCATCGACAGATGAATGGATAAAGAAGATGTGGTGTATATATACAATGGGATATTATGCAGCCATCAAAAGGAATGAGATCTTGCCATTTGCAATGATGTGGATGGAACTGGAGGGTGCTATGCTGAGCGAAATAAGTCAATCAGAGAAAGACATGTATCATATGACCTCACTGATACGAGAAATTCTTAATCTCAGGAAACAAACTGAGGGTTGCTGGACTGGTGGGGGGTGGGAGGGATGGGGTGGCTGCGTGATAGACATTGGGGAGGGTATGTGCTATGGTGAGTGCTGTGAATTGTGCAAGACTGTTGAATCACAGATCTGTACCTCTGAAACAAATAATACATTATATGTTAAAAAAAAAAGGAAGAAGAAGATAGCAGGAGGGGAATAATGAAGGGGAGGAATCGGAGGGGGAGATGAACCATGAGAGACGATAGACTCTGAAAAACAAACTGAGGGTTCTAGAGGGGAGGGGTTGGGAGGATGGGTTAGCCCAGTGATGGGTATTAAAGAGGGCACGTTCTGCATGGAGCACTGGGTGTTATATGCAAATAATGAATCATGGAACACTACATCAAAAACTAATGATGTAATATATGGGGATTAACATAACAATAAAAAAATAAAAGTAAAAAAAACCAAAACTAATGATATAATGTATGGTGATTAATATAACATAAAAAAAAAAAAAACCAGGACATTGCATTGATTAAAATATACTGAAGAGGTATTGCATTCCTTTCCTATTGCTGCTGAAACAAATCACTACAAATTTATTGGCTTAAAGCAACACAAATTTATCCTCCTATATAGTTCTAGAGGTCCACAGTATTACCTGAGTGAGCAGACCTTTTTCCTTTTGGAGGTTCTAGGGGAGACTCTGTTTCCTTGTCTTTCCTTATCTCTTGGCCCCACATTACTCCAACCACTGCTTCTATTGTCATATCTCCTCTGACTGAAACTCCTGTGTCTCTCTTTTAAGCACCCTGTGTTTACTTTAGACACACTTGGATAATCTAGAATAATATTCTCCATCCCAAGAGCCTTAACTTACTTACATCTGCAAAGTTCTTTTTGCCACATAACATTCACGAGTTTCAGGGATTAGGATGTGGACAACTTGGGGGCTATTATTCAGCTTACCACAGGCATGTTAGTCAAATCTTGGAATCTGGTTCAAACAAACCAATTATGGGAGGAAAATTATGAGGCCATTGGGAAATTTGAACACTGACTAGAAGTTTGATAGTATTAGGAAATTTTTGTTAAGTCCTTTAGGTGTGATAAGGTATTTTGGTTATATTCTTTTAAAAATCCTTTCTTTTAGAGATATGTACTGAAGCATTATGGATGCACTAATCTGATTTGGGATTGGCTTTAAATACTTCAGACTGACCATGTGCTGGGGAGTCATGGCAGCCAGGTGATAGATGTGTGGGGTGCATGGGCTCAAGCATGTTTGCATTGCAGATGGGGTGAAGCTCTTTAGAGTGAAAAGTAGACTATCCCAAAGAGAAAAGATAATCTATGCTGTGGAAAGAGATTAAGCCAACCCTTAGTGAAGGAGTAAGTTTTGTCCAGGAGAAGGGGAGCCTCTCCTACCATGATGGGAGATGGGAAAACAGTGCAGACAGGGGCAGGTTTGACCGTTTGGTGAAGGGAAATGGAAGAACTTCACCTCTAGTGCTTTTTTTTTTCCATACCAAGTAGGAGATGTGGTAACAGCAGGAGGAAGTCAGGTGGGTGGTGGTATGAGGAGAGGCAGGAGGTTTGAAACACCATTGCCTTGAGTAGCATATACAGAAAATGAACAGGGTTTGTGGGCTGTGGTGAAGCCTCATTAGTCATTGTGAGTTTATAGTGAAAACAACTCTATTTGGCTCTATTATGTGGTTTTCTTTAGAACTGCTCGGTCATGTGAGTTCCGAGAAAGGAAATACATGGTTTGCTCAGGGTAAGGGTTTGTCTGCTGGTTAAGACAGGAAGACCAAAAGTAGAGAGTTGAGGGTAGTGGCAGCAGTGTTGATGAAATGGGAGGCTACAGTCATTTGAGATTCTAATGGCTATAAAAGGTGGGATAGTTCAGGTCATGACAACGGTGAGGGTGCCTGTGAAGGGAAGTGGTTCCTGGATGTGATAGAAATGATGGCCTGAGGACATGGGAAGTGAAGTTTGCAAGGATCTTAGAAGGCCATGCCACCTTCACACCCCTTCCATTTAAGCAATTACCCATCTCAGTGGTGATTATTAGCAATGCCATTCTGTATGGGAGCAGAGAGGTCCTGCACATCCTTTACCTGCAGAGCTGCCCTTTTTTTCACTGGATGAAATGGAACTGAATGAAATGGTAGAATATGAGCTTCTTGAAGGCAGAAGCTCAGCATAATCTTCCATCTTTAAATCTCAGTGCTCTTCATAATGATAGAAGCTTATAGGTGTTCAGTAATTATTGCTAGTTTGAAATTATAAATAAAATAAAGGACAGAAGTACTCATAAATACATGCTTATTAATAAAAAAAAAGAGACAGTTGACTCCTATCTAGGGCTCAATGAGATAATGCTATTCCAGTGTTTGTTTTTTCCAACATCACCAAGGGACTCTCCAGTTCTCAGTAGACACTGACCAGGTGTCCCACAAATTTAACTCAATCCTGATACCATCTACCTGAACAGGACGCAGCATCTGACTTCACAGGTTAAGTGTTCAGTCCCACATGACTGCCCCCACTTCAGACACCAGTTACAAATCCAGGTTGTCATCTGGGCTTCTCACAGACTAGCTACACAAATTGGAGGTTCTTGCCTTTCCTCGGGTTTGACTAATTTGCTAGAGTGGTGCCCAAACTCAGAGAAACATTTACTTACCCATACCAGATTATATACTAGATATTGTAAAGGATGCAGTTGAACAGCCAGATGAGCAGGTACATAGGATAAGGTCAGGAAAGGGCCTGCGTGCAGGGGTTTCTGTCCCTGTGGAATTGGGATGCACCACCCTCCCAGCATGTGGAAGCTCATCAACTTTTGCTGTTCAGGAGTTTTCTTTTGTTTTTTTTAAGATTTTATTTATTTATTTGTCAGAGAGAGAGCACAAGCAGGGTGGGTGGCAAGCAGAGGGAGAAAGAGGTTCCCCGCTGAGCATGGAGCACAATGCGGGACTTCATCCCAGGACCCTAGGATCATGACTTGAGCCAAAGGTAGATGCTCAACCAACTGAGCCACCAAGGCGTTCCAGTTCAGGAGTTTTTATGGACCTTAATCTGTAGCACCTCTCTTTTTCTTCCTAGGGGCCGAGGGGGGAGGGGTGTGGGGGAATGCTAAAAGTTCCAACCTTCCAATCACTTGGTCTTTCTAGAAACAGCCCCATTCTGAGCGATGTAGGGTCCCCACCCTAGGTCACTTCATCAGCATAAATTCAGATGGGCTAAAAAGGCTTCTCATGAATGACAAGACACTCCTGTCACTCAGGACATTCCAATGGTTTTAGGATTTCTGTACCAGGTCCTAGTGACAAAGACCAAATACACTTCCAATTGTACTACAGGTATATGAGTGAAACCGGAAATATATTGTGAAAGTCAATAAAGGAAACCCCATATTAAATGGAGCCAGGAAGCCCTGAAAAAGGGAGCTTTCACACACCATTCCTTACAGACTGTATAGCTAACAGAAAGAAAGGAGATAAGAATTATCTTGACAAAAGAGGACATTTCTTAAATAGGAATTTTATCTCCTGCCTTTAAGTAAAAGAAGGAAGATCCCTCCTTGCCTCAACAGCAATGCACTAACCAGAGCTTATAGCCAATGAGAAACTGCTATAACCTCAAACTCTTATTCTTCTCCAAGTAATTTTTGTTTAAAACAACCCTCCCCAATTTCCTCCTAAAACCTAATAAAAGCTGACCCTCCCTTTGTCTGTTTGGACTTGCCGATGGTTCACCATATTTTGCTTGTCTTGATTTGCAATTTTCTGCTATTCCCTAATAAACTCATCCTGCTAATAAAATACCTGGCTATTTTATTTTTAAGGTTGACATCCTGAATCAATCTACAATCAGAAGATAACAGAGGTAGTGGAGGTGGTGACTTGAGTTGAAAGCAGTAGCGTTTTAGAAAAAAAGAGACTAGTCTATTTTTGATGAATAAGAGCAGGTCATGGAATGGACATGAGTGGAGCGTATGATATAGCCAGAAGAAAGTGGGTGAGGGTCTCCAGATCTGCAGCGGGATGCTGTGTAACAACAACCTCATGGGACATTTCCATGAACCTAAAATAGGTAAAAATTCAAGTATCTGTATGGGGGAGAAATGTGTATGCAGTGACATTTCCACCTCATCAGGGCTGCTGAATTAGGCTCCCAGGAGACCACAGGCTCATCAGTGAAGGATTTCAACACCATGCCTGCCAAGGCCTGGAGTCCCTTCCAAGCAAGAAAATTATAGGTGTGACATATATTTGAGCTATTTACTCAAAATATATCACAGAAAATCACAAGAGGATGCAAAAGATGACTTCCTCCCATTGAAATGGCTAAAACAAAAGTGGTAAAAATAAATTCATGGTTAAAAATATCCAAGGAATGGTAGGGCAATAGGCTATCATTACTCAGAATCTGGCCTGCAATTAAAAACTTCAAAAGGTTGCAAATTGCCTACTTCTTCACTGATTTCACATTGTACTCCTACTAATTCTACTTGCAGAAAGCAAGGCCTTTCCAGAGAAGATTCCTCACAGCACTGAGATCCTCACATTGTGAGTGTGGCACTTGCTCTAATACTTTCAACATTCTGGGTTCTGGCAGGGTCTAAATTCATTAGTTGTGATAGAACCGCTGGGGAAATTGAATGTGTTCACATGAACTACCCCTCCATGGCTGAGAATTGTCAAGGGTATTACCACTCTTTTTATTGAATTTAAAAGGGAAACACTTTTTATTAACAATCTTTACAATGGCTGGAAATAACTTCAAACAAAATAAAATTTCACGTTTTAAACCTAAGTATCAGGCAGTGGATTGTTGACTACAGAACCTGGGTTAGCTTTTAGAGACCACGTTTCCTTGCATCTCTTTCTTCTGGCCTATTTAGTAGACTCCGGAGAAAAGATGGGAATTCAAATCTAAGAGGATGCAGATTTCTTAAGAATAAGATATAAAAGTTTTGCCCTTTCTTGCACATGGTTAATCAGTTATGTTAAAAAACAAAGTTCAACTGGGTAAATTTGAAGTTCTAACAGGCTTTACGAAAGGATGAATTGGGCAACATCTCCTCTAGCAAGTAGAAAGATGCTTCCAGGAGTTGTATAAAATGGAAGGCTTTTATGGGAAGTAGGGTGAGGCAAAACATCATCAGCAAAAGAAAGGATTGTTTCAGGCCAGGTCATCTTCTTTTGGGCGGGCGGGGTGTGTGGTGGGGGGGAAGAAAACAACAGGGTTTTTATAACACAGGTGACTTCACTAGTGCTGATCAGGAAATTTCAGATCAACTATTAAAAGATCACATTCCTAGGATAGGTTGAAACTGTAATTAGGTCTTGGTTTTCTGTCATGGAGGGCAAATGACTCCATTTGGGGTTTTTTTTTTTTTTTTCATCTGTTTTTGTTTTTTGCTTTGTTTTGTTTTGTTTAAGTTTCTCTTGAGTGAATAAAATCTCATCCGTTAGTGTGTTAGGACTTTAAAAGAAAATGTTCAAGAGGGAAAATATTAAAGACATCTACTGAATATCATTTCAATTGAGTAAAAGCTATATACCTAAAAAGCTAGGTTTCCTTCTGCAAGTATTTCCCCTGCAGACTCATTCCCTTCTTCCATACATATCGACAGAACTGAAATGCTCTACAGCTTCAGTCACTTCACTGTGTAGTTTTTAAATGATGAATAGATGTCCTGTTCCCCTTTCTGACCCAGCTGGGAGAGCTATTCAGGTCGCTGGGCTGGAAACACAGGTGCCTGAGGGCCATTTCTCAAGGAGCCCATAGCTGCCACCAGCTAAGAGCTTGCATTGCTCCGTGCTCTCTGCAGTGGGGTTGCAGCACTGCAGCTGGCTAGCTTTTCTTTGTGATTGAATGAATAGATGTCATGGAGTCTGGTGACCTGCTCTGGGTGCTGACACATCTCCTGATCTGCCACATGAGCCTGAGGATACCTGTCGGGAGGGTCTGGTGGGAGAATTCCAAGAAAAGTGATGGGTATCAGAGCCACTAAGTCTAATGGCTGGTACTTCTTTAAAATTTGTGGTAAAATATACATAACATAAAATTACTATCTTAATTATGGGTGTACAGTTCAGTGGCTTAGGTATATTCACATTGTTGTGCAACCATCATCATTACCCATCTCCAGAATTTTTCATCTTCCCAAACTCTGCACTCATTAAGCACTAGCTCTCCATTCCCTCATCCTCCCAGCTCCTGGCAACTACCATTCTACTTTCTATCACTATCCATTTGATGACTCTAGGTGCCTCATGTAAGTGAAATTATACAATATTTGTCCTTTTGTATCTAGCTTGTTTTACTTAATGTATTCAAGGTCATCCATGTTATACCATGTATCAAAATTGCCTCCTTTTTTAAAGACTGAATAATATTCCATTGTGTGGGTATACCACATTTTTAAAAAATCTGTTCATCTGTTTGATGGACATCTGAGTTGTTTCCACCTTTGGCTATTGTGAATAATGCTGCTATGAAATAAATATACAGCTATCCATTCAAGTCCTTACTTTCACTTCTTTTGGAATCGCCGGATCATATGTAAATCTATGTTTAACTTTTTGAGGAACTACTATACTGTTTTCCACAGTGGCTGCACCATTTTACATTTCCACTAACAGTGCACAAGGATTCCACTTTCTACACACTCACAACACTAATTTTCTGTTGTTGTTTTATTATAGTCATCCTGATGGGTGTGAGGTAGTATCTCATTATAGTTTTGATTAGTAATGTTGAACTTCTTTTCATGTGTTTGTTGGCCACTTGTATATCTTCTGTGGAGAAATGTCTGTTCATGTTTGGTACTTTTTATGTTGAACAAATATGTATTACCATTAGAAAGGTTCCCCAGTGAGGGAAAAAACGACATGAATTTTTAGTTAGAATTGAAATCAAGTACAAAGTGACATTTATGTTCAGGACCTCAGGCGAGTTTAAAAATTCCTCTTGGCACATCACCTGTTCAATGGGGATTCTGAAACAAGTG
Source organism: Neomonachus schauinslandi (assembly GCF_002201575.2). Lineage (NCBI taxonomy): Eukaryota > Metazoa > Chordata > Mammalia > Carnivora > Phocidae > Neomonachus > Neomonachus schauinslandi. The sequence goes on along the minus strand of NC_058411.1, from coordinate 118,458,761 downwards.
GTCCTTGATTTGGAAGAGCTCTGCATGCCTGGGCCACTGTTAGAACCTCTGTAATGCTAGTAAGTATGGCCTTCAGGGTTAATGCCAGAGTCAGTGTACACACTAAAAGGATACCCAGCAAATTTAAGAAGTAAAACAAAGGAAAAAAGAGAGGGGGAGAGAGAGAGAGAGAAACCAAGAAATAGACTGTTAACTATAGGGAACAAACTGACGGTTACCACAGAGGCAGTAGGTGAGGGGATTGGTGAAATAGGGGGTGGGGATTAAAGAGTACACTTATCATGATGAAAATAAAATAAAGTGGTAAAAAAGAAATATTTATAATACATATATCTGATAAAGGACTTGTATCCTTTTATCCAAAATATATAAAGAATTTCTATAATTCAATAATCAGAAAAACAACATGCAAAAGTAAATGGAAAAAAAAAAAAAAAAGGATACCCAGCAAAGATGCAAATGTGTTCAGAGTCAAATATTTTAGAAGGAACTGAATGGAAATATCGGTGGCCCAGCATTTGCCACTTGTTTCCTGATTTTGGAAGCATGGGAGAGCATCCAGCTGGCAAAGAGATTTGCAACAATAATCCTGATTTTGAACGGAGGTTGAATATAGGAGATTTACCAGAAAAAGGAGATATTATTTTGAGTCCAGTTTCACAAGGTTGATTATAATAAGCTCCAGTAGTGTAGTGCAGGTGGAACCCTGGTCCTCAGATGGTGATGTTATATATATTAAATATTTAGCCATAAAGCCTTTATACATCTTTGCAAAACATATGTTTGTGCCTTATTTTTTTCATTCATTTTTTGTAATCAATTCTGATATTTTTGTAAGGATGAAATTGATTTCTGGCACAAGACCTCTAATGTATACTATTATACCCATATAAGATAAGATCTACCTTAAAATGTCCAGACTTGCAGCTCTCTCCAGGAACAAATTAAATTGTTGGACAAATAGCCTGTGTCTGCCTCAGGAGTCACTATGAGAATTAAGTGAGATGAATGTAGAAATGTTGAGCCTGAGGACTCACTGTGGCAACTCTGATTTGGACAGCCCTTGCTGTGGGTCACAGATGTGATGGACAATGCCATGCTGAGTCATGCAATATAAAAGCCTATTCTGCTTTTTATCCTTCGTGTCCACTTAAAATTCTCCTATATTGAAATATTTCATGGTATAATTGCATAATTATGATATGCATAATTGTCTAACTGGCCTACTTAGTAATAATTTGCTAATATATACTTCACAGTGTCAGGAGAAGGGTATTTGGGGAAGTTTTATTTTTTAAATTTTATACTATTTTAGTTTATTTCCTTTGTATCAAATACCTTCAACTACAGTATTTATGCCACCTTTCCCTCTTTGCGCAGAATTCCACATTATACACAATGAAGAATACCTCATTAGCAGAGTGAGGTATTTGGGGCAACATTTCATACCATCAAGAGGAGAGATGGACTCATCTGAGGAGCCTGGACTTGTCCTTGCTGGCCCTGTGTGTGAATGACCATAGTGTCTGTAGGGGTTTCTGCTTCAGTAATTGAGGCACTGTGCTGCCACTCTCCACACTGATGAATGTGGGCTACCCTCTGGAAAAGGAATGTTTTTCATATTTTGGACACAGTGACAGCCCTCAGAAGTGATGTTATGCCTGCTATAGTTGGTGCATTAATCCGTCTGACTGGCCAAGTAGTGAAACTCCATGAAGGAGAACCATGGGTTTATTTCTAAATCACCACCTCAATTCTTTTTTCATAAAAAAAAAAAAAAATCAGGTTTTGGTGAAACTAATGTCTACATGAGTGAGCAAGCCCTGTGTATTCATGCCCAAGGAACCTCTGAGATGGCATAAGTCCTGCCTCACTGGGAATGGCCTTAAAGGATTCAGGGCACTGGAAACTGAAAGGGCATTTGCTACAGGCCAGGCTCCATGCCAAACACTTCACACATTGTTTCATTTATTCCTTGCTCACCCTCCTGGTTGATACCATGAGTTGGCTCTCTCAGCATCTGTCCTACAGAAGATGGAAAGTTGGATCTTACCTTTGCCACACCACCCTACAGATATGAGTTCTGACCAATTTGTTTCAATCAGAAATTCTTAGACAGATTAGGAAGGCAGAGATGGTGTGGGTGCTACCCTTCTGGCTGACTTGCTGGCTTGGTGGGTATGAAGAGACAGCGTTGACAGTGTCCATCTGAGTTGTGCTTTGCTTTTGTGAGCCAGCAGGTATAACATGGCTTTGTCACAGTGCAGTGGGTTTTCCATTCCTGCATCATGGTGAACACTGAGCTTCCCAAAGGCAATGGCTCTACCGAGGGGCCAGTTCCCTAGTTCTAGAGGCCAACTCTAGAGCCAGCCACTCTGGCTCTGGGAACACTTGTAAAGCATATAGTTCTCAGTAGGGAATTCCTTGCTTCATTAGTTGGTTAAAATATTTTCTTCCCTGAAGCTGAACTGACTGATAAAAATAGGATTTATTATATTGATTCATAAAGGAGATAATTAGGGCTCACTAATAATAAGCATAAATAATAATTGAATGTCAAAGATTGGATTTAAATCTAGGCCTGTCATCTCTATAGATAATACATTGATGCTATACGTTTAGGTTGCTTTCAAAGTAAGTCTGAGCCAATAAATATTTAAAAAGCACAACTTGAAAATCTTCTCTTTCCCGAATGCATAGGATGTTGGATAAAGCCTAGCAAATACCCTTTAAATGTGTGCATTTTTCTTTTCAAACAAAACAAAGGAAAAATGTGGGATAACTTCTAAAAAGAAGAAAGAAATGACAATAAGGAGTGTGAGCTATGACAGTAGCTGCTTAGCCTTGGGGAAAATTACTACTGCTGTTTGTAATTCGAGTGCTTGAGCTTTAATATTGACACCAGGTAAGGAGGTAAGGTATGCCTTTGGGCCTCAGGTGTATATTTGAAGCTGAGATTCAAACACCAAGACAGAAGCATAAAGACCTACACTCTCAGTGAAACCTGGTCTTAGTCTAAGCTCTGAATAAAGAAAACGCTAGTCTTAGAATTTATAATATTCTGTCTGCAACTTACATGGATTTGCAGTTCATATTTATATTACTGAAGTAGTACAGTAATTCCCCAGCTGAGGAATTAATATATGAAATGGTTCTAAGGCACATTTTCATGGAATTTCTGTCAAAAGAAAGTATAAGCCTTATTTGGAGGGATAATTTCTCACATGATTCCCATAAAGCCCTGATGATGATGAACTCATAATCTACAATCATAAAGCACAGGAGGAAATAGTTTACCATGAATGAAAGTCAATAGAAACAAGAAATTATAGGATTAGGCCATGAAAAAATGTCAGGTAATGAAACTATCAAATAAACACTGTAAAAATACTCTTAAAATGATTAAAGGAATATAAGATAAAATTGAAAAGCCATGAAAAAATAACGAGATACTTTAAAAAAGAAAGATTTTTTTTAAAAAAGATTTATTTTATTTGAGAGAGAGAGAGAGCATACACAGGCATGCACAAGTGGAGGGAGGGGCAGAGGGAGAGAATCCTCAAGCAGACGCCCTGCTGAGCACAGAGCCTGACCTGGGGCTCAGTCCAATGACCCATGAGATCATGACCTGAGCTGAAACCAAGAGTCAGACCCTTAACCAACTGAGCCACCCAGGTGCCCCTAAAAAAGAGAGATTTTTAAAGAAGGTAAGAGAACTTCAGTGTATGAAACATCATGTTAGACATAGCTTAAGAGAGAATGAATTAATCACCTAAAGACTATACAGCACAGAGAAAAACAAGATAAAAAGTATGAAGCAGAATATAAATGACGTGTTGGTTAGGAGTGCATTATTTTTTTAAGTAGACTTCTTGCCCAGCGTGAAGCCCAGCACGGGGCTTGAACTCACGACCCTGAGATCAAGAGTTGGACACTTAACCGACTGAGCCACCCAGTGCCCCAGGAGTTTATTTTTATTTACATTTACTATAAGTTCCAGAAAATAAAAGCAGAAAGAATGAGGTGGGGCAGGGGACAGTGTTTGAGGAGGTAGTAGTTGCAATTCTCTCAGAAATCATTAAAGATATTGTTCCTCAGATTCAGGAAGCATTAATTCTGAGGAAGTCTTGTTTATAAAATAAATTACACCAAGATACTGATCACCAAAGACCAAGAAGAGAACCTCAAGCAGGTTATCTTAAAAGACAAGAAGCAATTAGACTCAGAGCAGACTTCTCAATTCAACTATAAAACAGAGATCAGCAAACAATAGCTGATGGTCTAGAGACTTGTTTTTACAAATACAGTTTCACTGGAACACAGTTATGTATGTGTAACATATGTAACACAGTTACATATTTTTTTTTATTTATTCATGAGCGTCAGAGAGAGAGAGGCAGAGGCAAAGGGAGAAGCAGGCTCCCCACCAAGCAGGGAGCCCGATGCGGGACTTGATCCTAGGACCCTGGGATCATGACCTGAGCTGAAGGCAGATGCTTAATGACTGAGCCACCCAGGTGCCCTGTTTTGTCTTGTTTTAAAGATTATTTGTCTATTTATTTGAGAGCAAGTGAGAGAGAAAGCATGAGCTGGGGAGAGGGGCAGTGGGAGAGGGAGAAGCAGACTCTCCTTGGAGAGGAGCAGGGAGCCCGATGTGGGACTCAATCCCAGGACCCTGGAATTATGACCTGAGCCGAAGGCAGACACCCAACCATCTGAGCCACCCAGGCGCCCCCACAGTTACATATTTTTTAAAAGATTTTATTTACTTGCCAGAGAGAGAGAGCACAAGCAGGGGGAGTGGCAGGCAAGGGGAGAAGCAGACTCCCGGCTGAGCAGGGAGCCCTATGTGGGGCTTGATTCCAGGACCCTGGGATCATGACTTGAGCTGAAGGCAGACACTTAACCGACTGAGCCACCCAGGCACCCCTCATTTACATATTTTTATGGCTACTTTCATGCAACCAGTACAGTTGAGAGGCTGTGATGGGAATCATATGGTCTATCTGAGCACTTAAGAAAAAGTTTGCTGACCCCTGCTACAGAGCACGAGAGACAGTGATCTGTATCTAAAACACTGAGACAAAATTGCTGACAACTAAAATTCTATACCTATTTATTTTTTTTCAAAGGGGAAGGTGAAATAAAAACATTTCAGAAAAGGAAAAATTTAGAATGTTTACTTTCCTTTCCAGTGTTGCAATGACTGTTGAAGGATTTACTTTAGTGAAGGAAATGAAACCTGAACAGAAATAGTGTCATGCAGCAGGGAATGGTGAGCAAAAGTTACTAAGTCTGTAGGTAGATCTAAAGAAAAAATATTTGTATAAAGAATAATAAATCACACCAAAAAATGACCAATATTGAAGTTATAAATAAAGATGGAACTAAAATGTTGAATGACAATACATGTAAGATTGCAAGGGAAAGTGACCAACATAATTAAGAATTCAGAGGTACTTTTATTGTTTAAGAGGAGGGTAGAGATGATGATTGACTTTGGACTTTGTTAAATCAACTGTTCATGTTTCACTTTCAAGGATAGCTTCTAATGCAATAAAAATGGAATGGCATGTTGGAGAGGCTAGGCAATTTAGCTACGGTGACCTGTAAATCCAAAATCTCAGTGACCTTGTATAGCTAGTTATTTTTTTGCCACACAAATCCTGATGCATGTTGGACAATTCCCCTGAGGAAGCCCCCCACCAAGTTGTGCCTCAGCCATCCTGGTGACTTTGACTGATCGTGTGCTCCTGCCAATGTAATCATACGGCTTCCATTCTCTGTACCAAGAGGGAAGGCAGCACATGGGAAGCTCACAGCCACCCTTCTGAACTTCACTTGGGAAGTAACATCCATCACAGACAACCTTACTGCGAGGAGATTCACAGTGCACATAAAATATTTGGTGAGAATTAACATCACTGTTGCAATCCACCCTTATGGTTATCAACCCCTTTGTTCCCAAGGAGGATAACTCAAAGTCCTATTGATATACTATGTTCAGCTCAGAGTTCAGAATTTCCTGGCCCTGTAAATTCTATAGGAGGGCAGCTGTTGTTTAAGAGGTGATTTGACTTAAGTGCCTGTGTATCCTAGGCCCAGCTCATCTGCAAACAGTGGGAAATTCTTCCAACCAAAGATTTAAATCCATGCTTAATCTGTGCTGAGATAAATAAGATTACTTTAGCACACTTATGAAAACAATTTTTAAAAAAGAAGGAAGGGAAGGGAAGATCCAAAGAGACAATTCCTGGCTTTAACCACAAGTCAGTCAGCTCAGGCTAGAAAGCAGATGATGCTCATGAGAGTGTAGCCCCACTGGGTGTTGTTGCTGGTTTGAGATGGGATTTATATCAAGCGGTGGGCAGTTTGTCCAAATAGCATAATGTCCCTGACCACCATCATCATCTAACAAATAAATACACAGTAAAACCCACTAGAAACCAGGAAGGCAATTTCTTATCTTGCCACAAAGGACACTGTATTTTCCTCAAGGGAGTCATTTCCCAGTCCTGCAAAGTTTAGATTCTTATGTAAATCCTTTAGCTAGACCCTCAAAGGGGCTTTATAAATATTAAGGTATCTAATCTCATCAGTATTAACTGATGATAATCATCAGTACAGTGATAATCAGGAGAACAGAAATAAAGGACCTCAGAAAATCCAGCAGAAGCAGATTATTAAAAATATTCCTCATAATGACATCATCCTGAGGGCTGAGAGAGAAGCATGGCAGTGTGAGAGAGGAGAACAGATCACTATGGTTTGTCTTCAAATGTCATTTCAGCAACCATAATAATGCACAGTTTCATCATGCTGTTCAAAAGCAAGAACCTCTTCTCTCAAATGTAGAAAGAGCTTTTACATGTTCTTTTAATAAATTTAAGGTTGTAAACCCCTCCTGAGTTCACCAATTTGTATAAATAACATCATATATAATAGCCCATGCTATTTTATCCACATTGTTCTAAGGAGGATATGACACATTTTTTTACTTTGAAATTAACATTCAAATATGGCAGCAGAAGACACATCAAATACATCATTAGAGCTTATTTTACACACTCCATAGGTGTACTTTAAGACACTTTAGACTGAATCTATAATAAACAAGAAACTGTGATAGAAATCCAGTGTTTATCATGTCTTTAAGATTTGAGAAGCAATAAAAATTATAAAGCTCTCAAATTATTTATCAGCTCAGGATCCAATGTTTTGCCTTGATTTTTTTTTTTTTTACTTTGTTTTGAAGATCAAACTATTTTCCCCAATGACAAGCAAAAGCAATGATCAGTATTATATTAGCCTTCAAATCCAAAAACTTAAATTCAAAGGTCTTTAGTTGAGAGTGGGAGAAGTAGGTCTCTATGATGCAAACATCTGGATGTTCGTAGATATTGTTGTATTTTAATAAATTTGTTTTTATGGTTATTTGCTGAAAGCTGTGCTTCTCAAAATGTTGTATTCAGACTAGTGCCATCAGCATTACCTGGGACTTGATAGAAATGTAAATTGTTGGGTCTCACCCCAGATCTACTGTATCAGAAATTCTGGGGTATTTTAACAAGGCTTTTGGATAATTCCAATCCATGCCAAAGTTTGAGAACCTCTGGCCCGAAGACATCTATGCAGCTAAGGGCACTGTGTCCATGGGAAGAAGTAATTATGTTGATGGGAATTTCATGTACCATGAGTCATGTAAATATGTGTCTTTGCAAACTCAGATATATTGGAGACACATTGTTCTAGGAGAAGACTATGGAAAAAGCATCAGTATTGTGGCCCTAAGGGGAAAGTCATGAGCCAAATTCACATCTATGTGATGGTGAAACACCAACACAATGCTATAAAAGTAGAAATGATGTTTGCACATGAGTAGACGAAGTTACAGAAAGTAATTCTCTATTAAAGATTATAGATCCATGCAAACATGATAATTGATACTGACTTTTCTTTTGTATAGCAATCAATAGTGTACAAAGTACTTACAAAAACCTTATTTCAATTCTCATACCACCTTCATTCATTAGGACATTTATCTGTGACCTCTTCCTACAGAAAGGCAAATTGGAGCTTTTTGAATTTCTTGTGCTTTGTGCAAGATTATTCAGCTAGTAGGGGAAAAAGTTGATGTCAGGTTTCTGACTGAATCCAGGGTTCTTTCACAACAAAGATATAAAATCCATCTACAACCTTTAAAGACACCTGATTGGGAATAGTGTGAATCATTTAAAGCTCAGTTTAAAACACATGTAACTTTGTAATGCTTCAGCCAGCATGAATCTAATCAGAGAAAATATGCTTGGAAAAGAAAATTCTTGCTTGTTAAGAGGTAGACAAGTTAGTTTTGTTTTTCTTTATGTAGGTTTTATTTCAAACCAAAATGTTTATAATGACTAATTTTATGTGTCAACCTGACTGGGCCATAAGATGCCCAGGTTAAACTTTACTTCTGGGTGTGTCTGTGAGGGTGTTTCCAGATGAGATTAGCATTTGTGTAGGAGGGCTCAGTAAAGTAGATGGCCCTCCCAATGTGGGTGGGTATCATCTAATCTGTCGAGGGCCTGAATAGAACAAAAAATGGAACAAAGTAGAACAAAAGGTGGAAGAAAGAGGAATTTCCCCATTTTTCCCTTTCTCATAGCTTGAGCTAGGGCATCTCCTGGCTTCCCTAGTTCTCAGGCCTTTGGACTCACTGGATTGGACTTGATGTGAATTATACTAATGGCTTTCTTCATTCTCCAGCTTGCAAATGGCAGATGGTGGGCTATCTCAGCCTATATATATATATATATATATATATATATATATATATCTCCTATTGGTTCTGCTTCTTTGGAAAACCCTAACTAAAACACAGTGGGCATTATAAAGGATTATTGGACCAATGGTGGTGCCAGTGACATTTTATTTTTTCTCCTAGGTAAGAATGATTGCTCTCAGTCATCTTTAGGAGATGGTTTCCTCAGAGAGACATTAATCTTGGGCCATGAGTCTCACCCCTGACTACACATTAGGGGTTTCATTCTAGGGGTGAGGGAAGCATGTTAAAGAATACTGAAGCCTGATTCACACCTCTATTCATAACCAATGAAGTCAGAATTTCCAGAGTCCATTTGCAAAGCTCCCCAGAGTTTCTAAACTGTCAAGGTTAAGAACCAGTTTATTGGTTGAAAACAAACAAGAGAGTGCAGGAGAAACTGCAAGACCGGACTGCCTAAAAACTGAGTAGAAGAATGGCACCAAGAGTCCACCAAGTCAGGGCTTTCTTTCTGTTTATGTTGATATGTGTATTCAGTCCTACATTGCCTTATATCTGTACACACTCTGTTTATATGTGTATTTTCTCAGAAGTTCTTAACTTTCAAATTAGAAACCATTGTTCCTACATCACCACATGTATACTATGCATAATCTGGCAACACCAGCTCTCCTGGAGGCAGCAAACAGATGGCAATCTGCAGGAGGAAAACAAAATGATTTAGGTCATTCCTAAAGATTGCAAACAAAGATGAGGATTGGAAGTCTTAACAATTCTTAAAAACCCTTGCAAAGCAAAGCTTAGTTTATGTCAGGCTTGGCACTAATCTGAGGGACCCTCCTCTTTGTGTTGGGCTCTGCTGGATATGGGGAACTGGCTTTCAAGTCATTTAGACTAGAAAGGGAATCCTGGAGCTTTCTTGTCCATGAGAAACGGCATGAGAGTACCTCACAGAGTCCATGTGAGTGTTAACTTAAGGTATGAAAACCACCTGGCTCAGGGCTGGCTCTTGGGTTCCCCATATCACAGAAAGATGTAAGATGCTTGATCTGTGTGATATCAGGGTCAGGAGGGGCTTTCAAAATAATCTTATATAGAAAGTTTGGGAAACACTGCACATCACATTTCAGAGAGGAATATTCCAGAGAGGAATGCGGTGTGCAGTGTTTCCCAATCATGTGAGACCACATACATCAGCACAGAAGTGAAGGCACTAGCAACACCTTTATTTATTCCAGGATCCTGCAAATGTATTTGACAATGATACAAATACAATTAACATCCAGTGAAACCAGTGTTCTGTGAAAACTTCCTTTAAGAAGGACTGCTACAGATGAACCACTTATATGAATGAGAAATCTGAGGCCAAGAGTGGTAATCAGTTTTTCTGTGACCAATTTCTTTTCTTTTGTCAGCTCTTTTTGCCTCCTGAATGTGTTCTATTCTGATCTTTCTGATCACATCAGAAAGCTGTGTGCTATTCCTTTGCTACAAGTAACTAAAGCATTCTGAAAACCTCTGTATTGATTTGCAAAATGAGGAGGTGGACAAAAGCATTTGAATCAATTTTCGTGCAAAATAATTATTTGGTTCTACATGTATGACAATGAGTTTTAAGTCATGGGATTATTTGTGTTCATTGGGTAGTCAATTCAGTGAAAGCGTTTTATTAATCCCTTTGGAAGATGATTATAGAAAACATTATCTTCTTTATATAATGTCAGATAGAAAATTCTTTACATAGGTTTAAAATTAGAACTACACCTTTTCATAAACCACAAAACCCAGCAAACATTAAATGGACTTTTTACACTGGAGTCTTTCTAACAAGAGTAAACTTATAGAGAGTTATTTTAATTGCCTTGCAGCATAGGTTAGTCTGCACTGTCCAAGTGAATCTAATTGTGAGACTTATGGCCTTTTATTCAGATCCAAAAATCTCCACATAAATAACCCCAAATCATCATTTCAGGTCAGTTCTTTTTGTGGAGGAGATTTTCTCTTGCAATTTTGTATACTTATATCATGTGAAAGCTCAGATGGCATGACTTTTAGATAAGGTAATTATGGATCTTCGTTTTTTAGTTTCATTTAGAAAATTTAATCCTGGGCTTTGCCCCTCTCCCCCCTTTCTCCTTTCTTTCCTTCCTTCCTTCCTTCCTTCCTTCCCTCCCTCCTTCCTTCCTTCTGTCCTTCCTCCCTCCCTCCCTTCCCTCTCTTATTTCCTTCCTCCCTTCCTCCCTCTTTCCTCCATTCCTCCCTCTTTCCTTCCTTCCTTCCCCCTTTCCCTTCCCTCCCTTGTTCCCTCCCTCCCTTCTGTTCCTTTCCTTCCATCCCTCATTTCTTCTTCCTTCCTTCCTTCCTTCCTTCCTCCCTCCTTTCCTTCCTTCCTTCCCCCTCCTTTCCTTCCTTCCTTCTTCCCCCTTCCTTTCCTTCATTCCTTCCTCCCCCCCTTTCCTTCCCTCCTTCTTTCCTTCATCCTTCCCCCTTTCCTTCCTCCCTCCATACCTTCCACCCTTACTTCCTCCCTCCTTCTCTCTCTCCCTTTCTTCCTTTTTTCCTTCCTCTCTCTCTACTTCTTTCTTTCTTTTTCTTTCTTTCTTCCTTCCTTCCTTCCTTCCTTCCTTCCTTCCTTCCTTCCTTCCTTCCTTCCTTTCTTCTTTGTATTTCACTCAAATACTTATGTGATTTCCCCCCTCAATTTTTAGAACATTAGAGCTAGGAGAGGTTTGAGGCTCATCCAACCCTTATTTTTACACAAAGAAATTATTTTAAAAAAGAAAGACACTTGGCAAAGCAAAGTTATAGTGAAATCACAGCCTTCTTCTTTTCTTTTACATCTCTCCTTAACCAATAACCTATCTTATTAAAAATGAGACCCAAAATGTGACTTGATGGTTTGAAACAATCTTCAGAGCCTTTACCAAAAATATAGGATTTCTTTTTCTCCAGGTGTGAAGTTTTAATAACTTTGATCTTCAACAATCATTTAATTTTCATATGTACACTATACTCTAAGTTAATCATGAAATATCTAAGTCTCTTTGTTCAATTAATATGCATTTGGTGCATTCCCTGCCTCACATTACATTGTAGACAAAGTTTCCTACTTCTGTGTGTGTGTGTGTGTATGTGTGTGTGTGAGAGAGAAAGACCTATCCACATGTAAGACTTTAATAATCATAGAGTTTATGCAACTTTAGAAGTAGAGACTTCTAGCCCTCCTGCCCCCTTAAAAAAAAATCTAGGATTTAATGTTAGTGAGGCACAGTTAAAATGAACAGTGCATATTCAAAGTATTCAATATGTTTAGGATTTATGTGAACTTATTTCATGTCTGTTTCTCACAGTGTTGGAATCAAAAACCTGTGCCTAAAAAGCTAACAGGATGAAACAGAGATATAGTCAGATATGCTGTGATATACTGTGTTGTGTGCCATTACAGGGTAAGAAAAAAGTAGTGTGCTTGGAGGGCAGAACAACTAGCTCTGGAGGTGTAGAGTTATTTTTACTATGAGAGAGACATTTAAATTGGTTTTCTAAATAAAAAGTAGGAAAGAAATCAGGAAGGACACTTCAGAGAGTAGGAAGATCATCGTTCTGAAAGAGCATGGAATACCAAGAAATCTAACTTCATCATATAGCCCTTTTCTCATCCAGGTTTTGTAAAAGTCTTGTGAATCTCTGAGATCCATGCATGACTCATTGTGGCCTATTCCCAAGGGTGTGTCTCCCATAGTGCCACCAACAAGTCCTAATAAATGGAGAATGAATAAGAGAATGGATGGATGCCCTGCTCTATGAGTGGGTGCTAGGCACTTTGGTCAGAAGCTGTGAAAATGTTTCTTCTTCTGCTTGGTCACAGCCATGCTAAATAACAAATACAAGGTATGGAAAAGTTATGATTTACAGATGAGAAATTAAAATTAATAGAGTTTAATAAGACTTCTAAAGTCAATATAAAAATCAATTCATCTACCACCCAAAGATTATTAGAAAGCAAAATTAAATTTTTTAGTATTTAACATAATGAAGGGGAAGAAAAATTTTTCCTCTACTCATCTTAGGTTTTCAGCTGGGGATCTGTAACAAAAGACAGATTGACAAGAGAAAAGCATATAAATGTATTTAATATTAAATTTTAAGTAACAGAAGAGATCTCATAATAAAAAGAAGTGGCAAAAATTATAGCAGAGAACTTCCCTAATTTGGGGAAGGAAACAGGCATCAACATCCAGGAGGCACAGAGAACCCCTCTTAAAATCAATAAAAATAGTTCAACACCCCAACATCTAATAGTAAAACTCACAAGTCTCAGAGACAAAGAGAAAATCCTGAAAGCAGCTCTGGACAAGAGGTCTGTAACCTACAATGGTAGAAACATTAGATTGGCAGCAGACCTATCCACAAAGATCTGGCAGGCCAGAAAGGATGGGCAGGATATATTCAGAGCACTAAATGAGAAAAATATGCAGCCAAGAATCCTATATCCAGCTAAGCTGTCATTGAAAATAGAAGGAGAGATAAAAAGCTTCCAGGACAAACAAAAACTAAAAGAATTTACAAACACCAAACCAGCCCTACAGGAAATCTTGAAAGGGGTCCTCTAAGCAAAGAAAGAGCCTAAAAGTAACATAAACCAGAAAGGAACAGAGATAATGTACAAAACAGTCACCTTACAGGCAATACAATGGCACTAAATTCCTATCTTTCAATAGTTACCCTGAATGTAAATGGCTTAAATGCCCCAATCAAAAGACACAGGGTAACAGATTGGATTAAAAAAAAAAATTTCTGTCGATATGATGTCTGCAAGAGACTCATTTTAGACCTAAAGACACCTCCAGATTGAAAGTGAAGGGATGGAAAACCATTTTTCAAAAGAAAGCTGGGGTGGCAATCCTTATATCAGACAAATTAGACTTTAAACCAAAGTCTATAATAAGAGATGAGGAAGGTCACTACATCATACCTAAAGGGTCTATCCAACAAGAAGAACTAACAATTGTAAATATCTATGCCCCTAACATGGGAGCAACCAATTATATAAGCCATTAATACCAAAATCAAAGAAACACATTGACAATAATACAATAATAGTAGGGGACTTTAACACCCCCCTTACTGAAATAGACAGATCATCTAGGCAAAGATCAACAAGGGAATAAAGGCTTTAAATGACACACCGGACCAGATTGAATTCACAGGTATATTCAGAACATTCCATCCCAAAGCAACAGAATACACATTTTTCTCTATGCACATGGAATATTCTCCAGAATAGATCACATCCTGGGCCACAAATCAGGTCTTAACTGGTCCCAAAAGATTAGGATCACTCCCTGCATATTTTCAGACCACAATGCTTTGAAACTAGAACTCAATCACAAGAGGAAAGTCGGAAAGAACTCAAATACCTGGAGGCTAAAGAGCATCCTACTAAAGAATGAGTGGGTCAACCAGGAAATTAAAGAAGAATTTAAAGATTCATGGAAACAAATGAAAATGAAAACACAACAGTTCAAAATCTCTGGGAAGCAAAGGCAGTCCTAAGAGGAAAGTATATAGCAATACAAGCCTTTCTCAAGAAACAAGAAAGGTCTCAAATACACAACCTAACCCTACACCTAAAGGAGCTGGAGAAAGAGCAACAAATAAAGCCTAAACCCAGCAGGAGAAGAGAAATAATAAAGATCAGAGCAGAAATCAATGAAATAGAAACCAAAAGAACAGTAGAACAGATCAATGAAACTAGGAGCTGATTCTTTGAAAGAATTAATAAGATTGATAAACCCCTGGCCAAACTTATCAAAAAGAAAAGAGAAATGACCCAAATAAATAAAACCATGAGAGAAAGAGGAGAGATCACAACCAACATCAAAAAAAATACAAACAATTATAAGAACATATGAGCAACGATATGCCAGCAGATTAGACAATCTGGGGGAAATGGATGCATTCCTAGAGATGTATCAACTACCAAAACTGAACCAGGAAGAAATAGAAAACCTGAACAGACCAATCCACTAAGGAGATTGAAGCAGTAATAAAAAAATATCCCAACAAACAAGAGCCCAGGGCCAGATGGCTTCCCAGAGGAATTCTACCAAACTTTTAAAGAAGAATTAATACCTATTCTTCTGAAACTGTTCCAAAAAATAGAAATGGAAGGAAAACTTCCAAACTCATTTTATGAGGCCAGCATTACCTTGATCCCAAAACCAGACAAAGGCCCCATCAAAAAGGAGAACTACAGACCAATATCCTTGATGAACATGGATGCAAAAATTCTCACCAAAATACTAGCCAATAGGATCCAACAGTCCATTAAAAGGATTATTCACCACGACCAAGTGGGATTTATTCTAGGCTGCAAGGTTGGTTCAACATCGGCAAATCAATCAGTATGATACAATACATTAATAAAAAAAAGAACAAGAACCATATGAACCTCTCAATAGATGCAGAAAAAGCATTTGGCAAAGTACAGCATCCTTTCTTGATCAAAACTCTTCAGAGTATAGGGATAGAGGGTACATACCTCAATATCATAAAAGCCATCTATGAAAAACCCACAGCAAATATCATTCTGAATGGGGAAAAATGGAGAGCTTTTCCTCTAAGGTCAAAAAATGGGAGGGATGTTCACTATCACCACTGCTATTCAGCATAGTACTAGAAGTCCTAGCCTCAGCAATAGATGACAAAAAGAAATAAGACATCTGAATCAGTAAAGAAGAAGTCAAACTATCACTCTTTGCAGATGATATGATACTTTAAGTGGAAAACCCCAAAGACTCCACCCCAATCTGCTAGAAGTCATAGAGGAATTCAGTAAAGTGGCAGGATATAAGCTCAATGCACAGAAATCAGTTGCATTTCTATACACCAATAATAAGGCAGAAGAAAGAGAAATTAAGGAATCAATCCCATTTACAATTGCACCCACAACCATAAGATACCTAGGAATAAATCTAAACAAAGTGGCAGAAAACTATAGAATACTCATGAAAGAAATTGAGGAAGACACAAAGAAATGGAAAAACATTCCATGCTCATGGATGGAAGAACAAATATTGTGAAGATGTCAATGCTACCTAAAGCGATCTACTCGTTTAATGAAATCTTTATCAAAATACCATCAACTTTTTTCAAAGAAATGGAACAAGTAATCCTAAAATTTGTATGGAACCAGAAAAGACCCTGAATAGCCAGAGGAATGTTGAAAAAGAAAACCAAAGCTAGCGGCATCACAATTCCAGACTTCAAGCTCTATTACAAAGCTTTAATCATCAAGACAGTATGGTACTGGCACAAAAAAGGACTCATAGATCAATGGAACAGAATAGAGAGCCCAGAAATGGACCCTCAACTCTATGGTCAACTAATCTTCTACAAATCAGCAAAGACTGTCCAATGGAAAAAAGACAGTCTCTTCAACAAATGGTGTTGGGACAATTGGACAGTCACATGCAGAAGAATGAAACTGGACCATTACCTTACACCACACACAAAAATAGACTCCAAATGGTTGAAAGACCTCAGTGTGAGACAGGAGTCCATCAAAATCCTAGAGGAGAACACAGGCAGCAACCTCTTCGACCTCAGCCACAGCAACTTCTTCCTAGAAACATGGCCAAAGGGAAGGGAAGCAAGGGCAAAAATGAACTACTGGGACTTCATCAAGATAAAAGCCTTTGGTCAACAGAACCAAAAGACAACTGACAGAATGGGAGAAGATATTTGCAAACGACATATCAGATAAAGTATCCAAATCTATAAAGTATCCAAAATCTATAAAGAATTTATGAAACTCAACACCCAAAGAACAAATAATCCAATCAAGAAATGGGCAGAAGACATGAACAGACATTTCTGCAAAGAAGACATCCAAATGGCCAACAGACACTTGAAAAAGTGCTCAACATCACTTGGCATCAGGGAAATCCAAATCAAAACCTCAATGATATGTCACCTCACACCAGGCAGAATGGCTAAAATTAACAAGTCAGGAAATGACAGATGTTGGCGAAGGGGATGCGAAGACAGATGCGGAGAAAGGGGAACCCTCCTACACTGTTGGTGGGAATGCAAGCTAGTGTAGCCATTCTGGAAAACAGTATGGAGGTTCCTCAAAAAGTTGAAAATAGAGCTACCCTATGACCCAGCAATTGCACTACTGGGTATTTATCCCAAAGACAGAGATGTAGTGAAAAGAAGGGCCATATGCACCCAAATGTTTATAACAGCAATGTCCACAACAATAGCCAAACTATGGAAAGAGCCAAGATGTCCATTAGCAGATGAATGGATAAAGAAGATGTGAGATATATATATATATATATATATATATATATATAATGGAATATTATGCAGCCATAAAAAATGAAATCTTACCATTTGCAATGATGTGGCTGGAACTAGAGGCTATTATGTTAAGCGAAATAAGTCAATCAGAGAAAACAAGTATCATATGATCTCACTGATATGAGGAATTTGAGAAGCAAGACAGAGAATCATAGGGGAAGGGAGGGAAAAATGAAACAATACAAAACCAGAGAGGGAGACAAACCATAAGAGACTCTTAATCTGAAGAAACAAACTGAGGATTGCTGGAGTGGAGTGGGGTGGGAGCAAGAGGAAAGATGTCTTTCACATGAGAAAGATGTGCCCACTTTCCTGATGTCTCCTGCTTTCAGGAAGAAAAGGGGAGGTCAGAGTGTCCCTTTTCACACATGTTATTTTTAAGTGTCTTTAGCTCAAAATAATTCTTATCCCAAAGTGCCTTTTTTTGAGGTGGCATATTCTGCCACCTTTCAGGAGGATTGAAAATACCAAATAACTACTTAATAATTAATCTAATAAAAGATATGCAAGACTTCTACAGAGAGAAGAAATAATAACTTTGTTTTGATAGATTATCAAAGATCTAAGTATATGGAGATATACATCATGCATATTGATTGGAAGACTCAATATGATAGGGATACCAGCCAATACAAATCTCAGTCAAAATCTGAGCAGATGTCTAGTAGAACTTGATAGATTGTTTTAAAAAATCTTACCAAATTCCAAGGTCTAGAATAGCTTAAGAAATAAGTAGAGAGGATTTGATCTTTCTGCTACCAGCAGTGATTATAAAGCTATAATAAAGGTAATAGCTTGGCTTAAGCCTAGGAATAGACACATGGACTAGGGGCATAGGATAGAGAGCCCAGAAACTGACCTGTACATATATTGATACAGGGTATATGACACAAATGACAGCAACAAATCAGTGGTGTTGGTGGCATTTATTATCCATATAGAAAAAATATGAACTATGTTTTATCTCACACTAGACAAGAAAATCAATTCACAAAAGAATTACATCTAAATGTGAAAAACAAAGCTATAAAATCTTTAAATTTTTTTTTTAAAGATTTTTTTTTTTATTCATGAGAGACAGAGTGAGAGAGAAAGGCAGAGGGAGAAGCAGGCTCCCAAGGAGCAGGGAGCCCGATGCGGGATTCAATCCCAGGACCCTGAGATCATGACCTGAGCCGAAGGCAGATGCTTAACCATCTGAGCCACCCAGGTGCCTGAAAATCTTTAGAGAGCAATGCAGAAGAACCTATTTTTTCCCTTTCATTATGCAAAAACACATCTTAAGAGAGCACAAACAGCATTAAACATAAAATAAAACTGACAAATTCGACTACATTAAAATGAACAACTTCTGTCTTAAAAAATAAGCACCGTTAGAAGATTGAAAAGATAAGGCACCTAGCAATATGTGCAACACAAGACTAGTATCCCAAACACCTAACAAACTCCAATGTATCAATAAGAAAAGACCAGTTGGGGAAAAATAGGATAAAGACTCAAAGAGAGGGGCCCCTGGGTGGCTCAGTTGGTTAAGTATCTGACTCTTGGTTTCAGCTTAGATCATGATCTCTTGGATCATGGGATAAAGCCCCATATTGGATTCCACACTCAGTGGGGAGTCTTCTTGAAGATTCTCTCCCTCTGCCCCTCCCCCACTCATGCTTGCTCTCTCTCTCTCTCTCTCTCTCTTTCTGTCTCTCTAAAATAAATAAATAAATCCTTAAAACAAACAAACAAACAAGAGCCTCAGAGATAGTCCACAAATGAGGAAATCCAAGTGACTGATAAACATAAGAAAAGGAGCTTAGATCATTTTGGTAAGAAAAGAAATGCAAATTAAAACCACAGGGAGGTGCCTACTACATATATAAGTCCATTGGCAAAAATTTAAAAGTCTGAAAATATCAACTGTTGCTGAGAGAGCAGAGCAATTGGAACCCTTCAGTGTTCATGAAAATGCAAACCAGCACTACCACTTGGGAAGGCAGCTCAGCATCACCCATCAAAGAGAAGGATATGAACATCTATTCCCAACAGATCTCCTAGAGTGTATCTCAGAGAAACTTCCTCATATGCATACCTGCAAACAGGTACAAGAAACTTCACAGCAGTGTTCCTGAAATAACCCCAACCAGAAACAAGGCAAAAGACCCAAAGAGATGAGGGGCAGAGCAAGATGGCGGAGGAGTTGGAGACCTGGATTTCGTCTCCTCTCAGGAATTCAGCTGGATAGGGATCAAACCATTCTGAACACCTACAAACTCAACAGGAGATCGAAGAAAAGAAGAGCAACAACTCTCTCATCAGAAAAGCGACCACTTTCTGGAAGGTAGGACGTGCGGAGAAGTGAATCCGAGGCGATATTTGGGAGGATAGACGGCGGGGGAGGGGCCTCCGGCAGCCACTTCTGGCAAGTGATAGAACCACGGAGCACAAAATCAGAACTTTTAAAAGTCTGCTCCACTGAGGGACGTCACTCTGGTGGCTAAGCGGGGGGGTGGAACCCTCCGGGACAGTGTGGTCTCAGGAACCACGGGTCACAGAAAGACCGGGGGTGCCTGAGTGTGGCAGAGCTCCCAGGTATCGGAGCAGGGAAGCCGGCTGCAGAGGCGGAGCCCAGGCGCAGGCTCTCAGCTCGGGGTTGCCATAAACCATGATCCGCGGCACAGTCGGGCCCCTGCTCCTCCAGCAGGGACCCAACAAGTGGCAGATCTGGGGAGACTCACCTTCCTCCCCTGGGAGGAGCCGCGTGGGAGTGCGAGGCAGGGATCTGCTGGGTTTGGAGACTCCACCCAGGGTCGGGTGCCAGAGATAGAAACGCGTGGTCACAGGCCGGGCGAGCACGGAGTGCGGCTGGAGACCGGGGAGACAGGAGTGACTGATGGCTTTTCTCTGGGGGCTCACTGAGAAGCGGGGCCCCGAGTTCTCGGCTCCTCCGCGGCGGAGATTCGGAGGCCGCCATTTTCACTCTCTGTCTCCAAAGCTGTAGGGAACGCTCACAGGGAACAAAAGCCCCGGAGAGCAAACCTGAGCAGATTACTTAGCCGGGAGGGGGCAAGGGCGGGGCAATTCTGCCTCCCGCAGAGACATTTGGAAACCACGGCAACAGGCCCCTCCTCAGAAGATCAGCAAGAACAGCCAGCCAAGACCAAGTTCACCCATCAATGAGAACGGCAGAACTCCAGCTCTAGGGGACTACTGCACATAGAATTCATGGCTTTTTTTACCATGATTCTGTAGTCTTTCAAAGTTAATTTTTTTAACTGTCTTTTTTTTTTTTTTTCTTTTTGAATTTTTCTTTTTCCCTTTTTCAACCAACATCTTATCAATCCCTTTTTAAAAAAAAAAAACATTTTTATTTTTCATTTTTAGAGTCCTATTCTATCCCTTCATAGTAGTTACCCGTATTTTTGGCTTATATATATAAGTTGTTCTCTCTTTAAAATTTTGAGATAGTTTCTTCTAACAGATCAAAATATACCCTAAATCTCTAGTATATGGTGTTTTCTATTCCCCTGCCTGATCACATCCTCTCCCTTTTTCTTCTTTTTTTAAATCCTCTTCTTTCTTTTTTCAAACAACTTCTTATCAATTCCTTTTATAAAATTTTTTATAATTTCCATCTTTACAGTCATATTCCATCCCTTCATGATATCAGCCCTTATTTTTGTACATATATAAGTTTTTCTTTCTTTAAAATTTTGGGAGGCACTTTCTTCTAAAAGACCAAAATACACCCCAAATCTAGTGTGTGGCACTGATCATATTTGATCACATTCTGGTTTTTTTGTTGTTGTTGTTTTGTTTTGTTTGTTTTTGTTTTTATCTTTATCTTTTTCTTTTTTTTCTTTTTCTTTCTTCTCTCTTTCCCTTTCTTTTCCCACTGCTTCAGGTTTTTTCTGATTTGTTTAGAGTATATTTTCTGGGGACGTTGTTACTCTGCTAGCATTTTGTTCTCTATTAATCTATTCTCCTCTGCACAAAATGACAAGACGGAAAAAATCACCTCAACAAAAAGAACAAGAGGTAGTACCGACTGCCAGGGACCTACTCAATACGGACATTAGTACAATGTCAGATCTAGAGTTCAGAATCATCACTTTAAAGATACAAGCTGGGCTTGAAAAAAATATGGAAGTTATTAGAGAAACCCTTTCTGGAGAAGTAAAAGAACTAAAATCCAACCAAGTAGAAATCAAAAAGGCTATTAATGAGGTGCAATCAAAAATGGGGGCACTAACTGCTAGAATAAATGAGGCAGAGGAGAGAATCAGTAATATAGAAGATGAAATGATGGAAAATCAAGAAGCTGAGAAAAAGAGAGATAAACAACTACTGGATCACGAGGGCAGAATTCGAGAGATAAGCGATACCATAAGACGAAACAACATTAGAATAATTGGGATCCCAGAAGAAGAAGAAAGAGAGAGAGGGGCAGAAGGTATAATGGAGCAAATTATAGCAGAGAACTTCCCTAATTTGGGGAAGGAAACAGGCATGAAAATCCAGGAAGCACAGAGAACCCCTCTCAAAATCAATAAAAATAGGTTAACACCCCGACATCTACTAGTAAAACTTACGAGTCTCATAGACAAAGAGAAAATCCTGAAATCAGCTCGGGAGAAGAGATATGTAACCTACAAGGGTAGAAACATTAGATTGGCAACAGACCTATCCACAGAGACCTGGCAGGCCAGAAAGGACTGGCAGGATATATTCAGAGCACTAAATGAGAAAAATATGCAGCCAAGAACACTATATCCAGCTAGGCTGTCATTGAAAATTGAAGGAGAGATAAAAAGCTTCCAGGACAAACAAAAACTAAAGGAATTTGCAAACACAAAACCAGCCCTACAGGAAATCTTGAAAGGGGTCCTCTAAGCAAAGAGAGAGCCTAAAAGCAACATAGACCAGAAAGGAACACAGACAATATACGGTAACAGTCACCTTACAGGCAATACAATGGCACTAAATTCCTATCTTTCAATAGTTACCCTGAATGTAAATGGGCTCAATGCCCCAATCAAAAGACACAGGCTATCAGACTGGATTAAAAAACAAGACCCATCGATATGCTGTCTGCAAGAGACTCATTTTCGACCCAAAGACAGCCCCAGATTGAAGGTGAGGGGGTGGAAAACCATTTACCATGCTAATGGACACCAAAAGAAAGCTGGGGTGACAATCCTTATATCAGACAAATTAGATTTTAAACCAAAGACTGTAATAAGAGATGAGGAAGGACACTATATCCTACTTAAAGGATCTATCCAACAAGAAGATCTAACAATTGTAAATATCTATGCCCCTAACATGGGAGCAGCCAATTATATAAGCCAATTAATAACAAAAGCAAAGAAACACATCGACAACAATACAATAATAGTGGGGGACTTTAACACCCCCCTCACTGAAATGGACAGATCATCTAAGCAAAAGATCAACAAGGAAATAAAAACTTTAAATGACACACTGGACTAAATGGACTTCACAGACATATTCAGAACATTCCACCCCAAAGCAACGGAATACACATTCTTCTCTAGTGCCCATGGAACATTCTCCAGAATAGATCATATCCTAGGTCATAAATCAGGTCTCAACTGGTACCAAAAGATTGGAATCATTCCCTGCCTATTTTCAGACCACAATGCTTTGAAACTAGAACTCAATCACAAGAGGAAAGTCGGAAAGAACTCAAATACATGGAGGCTAAAGAGCATCCTACTGAAGAATGAATGGGTCAACCAGGAAATTAAAGAAGAATTAAAAAAATACATGGAAACCAATGAAAATGAAAACACAACTATTCAAAATCTTTGGGATGCAGCAAAGGCAGTCCTAAGAGGAAAGTATATAGCAATACAAGCCTTTCTCAAGAAGCAAGGTCTCAAGTACACAACCTAACCCTACAGCTAAAGGAGCTGGAGAAAGAACATCAAATAAAGCCTAAACCCAGCAGGAGAAGAGAAATAATAAAGATCAGAGCAGAAATCAATGAAATAGAAACTAAAAGAACAGTAGAACAGATCAACGAAACTAGGAGCTGGTTCTTTGAAAGAATTAACAAGATTGATAAACCCCTGGCCAGACTTATCAAAAAGAGAAGAGAAATGACCCAAATCAACAAAATCATGAATGAAAGAGGAGAGATCACAACCAACACCAAAGAAATACAAACAATTCTAAGAACATATTATGAGCAACTCTATGCCAGCAAATTAAATAACCTGGAAGAAATGGATGCATTCCTAGAGAGGTACCAACTACCAAAACTGAACCAGGATGAAATAGAAAACCAGAACAGACCTATAACCACTAAGGAAATTGAAGCAGTCATCAAAAATCTCCCAAAACACAAAATCCCAGGGCCAGATGGCTTCCCAGGGGAATTCTACCAAACATTTCAGAAAGAATTAATACCTCTTCTTCTGAAACTGTTCCAAAAAATAGAAATGGAAGGAAAACTTCCAAACTCATTTTATGAGGCCAGCATTACCTTGATCCCAAAACCAGACAAAGACCCCATCAGAAAGGAGAATTACAGACCAATATCCCTGATGAACATGGATGCAAAAACTCTCACCAAAATACTAGCCAATAGGATCCAACAGTACATTAAAAGGATTATTCACCATGACCAAGTGGGATTTATCCCTGGGCTGCAAGGTTGGTTCAACATCCGCAAATCAATCAATGTGATACAATACATTAACAAAAGAAAGAACAAGAATCATATGATCCTCTCAATAGATGCAGAAAAAGCATTTGACAAAGTACAGCATCCTTTCTTGATCAAAACTCTTCAGAGTATAGGCATAGAGGGTACATACCTCAATATCATAAAAGCCATCTATGAAAAACCTACAGCGAATATCATTCTCAATGGGGAAAAACTGAGAGCTTTCCCCTTAAGGTCAGGAACGCGGCAGGGATGTCCACTATCACCACTGCTATTCAACATAGTATTGGAAGTCCTAGCCACAGCAATCAGACAACAAAAAGAAATCAAAGGCATCCAAATTGGCAAAGAAGAAGTCAAACTCTCCCTCTTTGCAGATGATATGATACTTTATGTGGAAAACCCAAAAGACTCCACCCCAAAACTGCTAGAACTCATACAGGAATTCAGTCAAGTGGCAGGATATAAAATCAATGCACAGAAGTCAGTGGCATTCCTATACACCAACAACAAGACCGAAGAAAGAGAAATTAAGGAGTCGATCCCATTTACAATTGCACCCAAAACCATAAGATACCTAGGAATAAATCTAACCAAAGAGACAAAGGATCTGTACTCAGAAAACTATAAAAGACTCATGAAAGAAATTGAGGAAGACACAAAGAAATGGAAAAACGTTCCATGCTCATGGATTGGAAGAACAAATATTGTGAAAATGTCAATGCTACCTAGAGCAATCTACACATTCAATGCAATCCCCATCAAAATACCATCCACTTTTTTCAAAGAAATGGAACAAATAATCCTAAAATTTGTATGGAACCAGAAAAGACCCCGCATAGCCAGAGGAATGTTGAAAAAGAAAAGC
>NC_058411.1:118418126-118433680 GCF_002201575.2 Neomonachus schauinslandi | reverse complement strand
GAAATCGGAGGGGTAGACGAACCATGAGAGACGATGGACTCTGAAAAACAAACAGGGTTCTAGAGGGGAGGGGGGTGGGAGGATGGGTTAGCCTGGTGGTGGGTATTGAGGAGGGCACATTCTGCATGGAGCACTGGGTGTTATGCAGAAACAATGAATCATGGAACACTTCATCTAAAACTAATGATGTAATGTATGGGGATTTACATAAGAATAAAAAAAAATCTTAAAAAAAATATTTTTGCAAACCTAAAAAAAAAAAAAAAAAGTCCCAAAGAGGTGACAGAATATTACACATCAAAGAAAATGAATAAAATGCAGCTAAGCCCAATAACATGGATGGATTTGGGTATTCAGAGAGGAAAGCAAAGCATAAAGTAGCACTTTTAATTTTGCAATTCACATAAAGTTCCTGAAATAGGCAGAGCAGGATGATGTGTATAAAAATGCATGCATAGTAGGTAAAATTATAAGTAAAGGCACTGAGAAGTATCTATCACAAAATCAGGGTAATGATGACCTGCAGCAGGAGGGAAAGGGTCATAATTATGGGGAGCATGCAAATGACCTTGGGGTGCTAGCAATGAGATAGGTATGTGTGTCATGTATATCTCCTTCCGTTTCTTAGGTATATATACATATCTGGAAAAGGAAGCAGGGTTGGATATGATGTGAGGGCAGGAAAGTAAGAACAGCATCCTAGACAACAGGAACAAAAAATACCAAGGGACGGTGGCAAGAGAGTACAGAGGAATTGAAAAATGGGTACTGTAAGTAGATCCACCCTATTACATATTCTTAACTTATGTTACACTATTTCTTTTTCAAAATATTGATTCAAATATTCATTTCATAATCCTTAATTTCTCTTTATAAATACATTGACACATCAAATAACGTTGTAAAATAAATATATCACTGTTTTGCATCTGCAGATCAAAAAATACTTATTGCTAACAGCATACAATTAGTAAATAGCAAGTAATTAGTACCTGATACTAATTTCTATTAGACTTAAAAAGATGTTACTTTCTTCCCAGACATTAATGTTTGTTATTTATTCCTTTTAAGATAATAATTTACACCTCCTTTCACTATCCTAGTAGTAAGCTTCTTATCCATTAAACATGGCAAAAAATTATATTGCATAATAAATATGTAAACTGCTAGCATGCATATTTTATGACATCCCAACAAAAAACTAAAAGAAATAAATTTCTTCTGAATATGCTTATTGAATACATTTTGTGATAACATTAAGTCCAAAGAAAGAAATTTAAAGTAATTTTTTAAAATTAAATTTTAAAAAATTTAAATTTTGTTCAAAATGTATTAATTTGATTGCTTTAGCATAAGAAGTCGCTTAAGTAATTGATTATCTCCACATAACTGACAGAGAAGCAGCTGCAGAATTTTTTGTTTCTATCAGACTGCTGATTTAATTCTATTTTTAATACATGATTGTAGCACACATTTTTTATGCCTCCTTTTTTTTTCTTGCCCCAACAGTATTAAGCACAACCAAACCCCTAAGCTGAAAGTATTTCTCAATGACTTTTAACATCTATAAATCATTGTTACCATTTTTGCCACATTGTTCTAGATAGAAAGATTGATGAATTATTGAACAAGAAAAGGTCCATTTTAAAAAATTTAATCTTTGTCATTCTAGGGGAGGAAACAATTTTTCTTGGTCCTCTTAGGGTCCTTGGCTATGTCTAGAGATTAAACTGACAAAGACAGATGAACAGGAGAAAAGCACACACATTTATTTCATGTAAGTTGTACAGGACAGTGGGGCATTCATAATGACAAGAAGATGTGAAGAAATAGTTAAGCCCGAGCATTTTTATACTAGGTTTAAAGAAGAGTGGAAAGCCATGGAAATATGTGAGAATAAAAAAAATATGAGCTAATGGTATTAAGCTGGGGAAATTTAGGAAGGCCAGTTTGTTAGGATGCCTCTCAGATAAGGATGCTCCTTTCCTCTGGGTACAGGAAGGGCAACTCTCACAAGAACATCTTCTGAGCTGCTGATTCAGGGGAGAAGGGGACAGTCAAAGTCCTTTCTGTACTTGCCCTTTCTCACATTCCTTCAGCTTACAATATTTAATATGCTAAGTCACCACATCTTGGGGTGGTGTGTTCCTAACCCCATCTCCATGAGTGAACTTAGTGAGAATGTAAATAAAGCAGTTCAATTTATGTCGGCTGATTTAATTGATAAATTAATGGTAATTGACAAATTACCTAATAATCATCCACTGAATTGAAGATGAATGAATCAATATAACAATGAACACAGAATAACGAACATTCCCATACTATGCCAAACTTGGCCAACACTTGATTCCAATAAGGAAAGTGAAGTCACTTTTAGTAAAACTGAACAACTTGCACTATAATTTTTGAAAGGTCAAAAGTAGTCTTCAACCTCCATTGCCACCCTTTGTCCTTTCCCTTCCCCACCCACTCATGGAGCACAAGAATTGAGGTTTGCCTTCTCTGCACAGTGTTATAAAGCAGTCCTGGACGTAGGTTCAAGATGCTTTCCAGTCCAATTTTCCAATTTTTGAAAAATATCTCAGCTTTTCTCAACAGGCAATAAGAACCTGTAATAGACAGTCCTTATATCATGTTTTCACTACCTAACTGGTATTATAACAGTAGTGCCTTAAAACTGGGATTTCCAAAAGCAGCTTAAATTTATTAATAGGCTCTTAGTATCTAGAGAAAATTTTAAAATGATCATTGGAGCACTTCTTCATAGACCCGAGAGAAGGGAGGAATGATGTTCCATCCACAGAAGGATGTGAGCCGCATCCTAGAGCCCTTAGTGAGGAAGTTTCTTTAATACTTCGTTGCCTAAATCCAAGTTTACAACATTTTGTTCATTTAATATTATAAGTTCCTTTTGAAACCCATTACTGGAGTATTTTAATAAAATGCATTTTAACAGAATCTCTGTGACTTGATTGCTGCAGGCCGTTTCAGACAGAAGAAAAAATTGTGCAGCCATGGTTAGATGCTAATAATTGATGTTGGGGTTGGGACATTTCTGCTTAAGAGAAAGAGGTTTCCTTCATGAAACAGAATGACTGAATGGGGAAAGAGCTAGGAAGAACTTAGAAGACCCACTATCCCTTTAACATACTATCCTCTCTGCTCCCTGAATTAGAGCAATTCCTAAGAAGATGTGTGCTAAAGACACCCAGCTTTACCTCCTGTGCATTTAATTAAGATCAACTAATTAAGAAAGACTGAAATGCCAGCAACCAGCCCCAATGCCATGAGACACATTGGGCATTTTGAAGGGGAGAGCGATGGTGGAGTAGATCATGGTCAAATCTAAGACAGTGAGAAAATATGGAACAAAATATTTTCTTGTTTCAAAACATAATAGAGACAGTGGGAATGCACTAGGTATAAAAAGTCCTGAAACTTGGTGATTATGTCCAGAGAATTTTTCCTAAATAATAAACTTAAAGATAATGAATGTTAAGTGAAATTTCCACTCAGTGCAGGAGGCTCCCTATTCCTCCCATTTAGGGTAGAGCTGCATGTAAAGAAGCACCAGTGAGACAAACTCCCCTGCCCTTCGCCACCAGTGGGTGGATCAGGATTTTGCATAAGGGCCTCTACCCACGGATGGGCAAAGTGTTCACCCTATAGGCGATGTCCTGATGGTTGACACCTCAGAAGCCCTATCCCAATGTCAGTTGACAAGCATCATGAGTACTGACTGCAATCTAATCACACCTGTCAGCAAGGGTAGCTGAGAGGCCCCAACAAAAGTCAGGAGGTCTGCTAGCCAAGTACAGTTGCTTGGGATTATGTGAGCAGATTTACAAAGTTTAATTCCTCTGACAATCAAGGAAAACCATAGTCTTTTCAGCCCCACCTACCACAGTGCCTTTTTGGACTCCAATGGTCTACAGATAGTATTTGCAACACTAAAGGGGCCTGCTGGCTAAGTGAAAATGGTGTGTGCCAGAGCATCTGGCTTGACCATGGCATCCCATCATTTTGCATGAGGGAGTGGCATCTGCCTCTCTGGGGAAACTTTCCCTTACTTGGTTGCCTGAAGCAAAGCTGCTGGCTCAGCAGGGCCCTCCATGCACAGACTTCCCTAAATGCCTGGGCTGGTTCACTGATGCTTCAGCTAAGCTGAAACCTACTAGCATCCACTGGGCTGTGGTGGCTGTTTGGCCACCAGCTCTCAGAACCAAAAGTGGACCTGGTCACTGTCCAGTGGACAGGACTCAAGGCTGTCCTTGTAGCTCTGGCCAGGACTCCCTTAAAGCTTGTTGTATTTTTAATGACCCTTAGGCTGTTGTCAATAGTCTAGTGTTTGGTCTGTCACTTGGAAAACTATAGGTTGCAAATTAAAAACACACCTCTGGCGGGTGGGCGGGGGGGTCTTGAACCATGGAAATTAATCATGGCTGCTGATTGGACTGTCTGGGTCATTCATGTTGATGGTATGGGCTCTTTTTCTGATGAGACTGATGGAATCCAAGTTTCTGGTCAAACCTCTCCACTCATGTTGCCACTGTCACAGGCTGGGCACCAAGTATAGAATAGTTTTATGGAGATGCTGCTACTGTGTGCTGCACTTGGGACTCCTGCCAAGCGTTGGTCCTTTGGTCTTATGTCCCAAGTGACCACCCTGCCAGGGTGTTGTCCACTCCCAGTGGACTGACAGTTGCTTTTGTGACCCTTCCTCCAGGCTATCAGTGGTGTGTCTCTTCACTGTTGACAGGTTTTCAGATTATGGCACTGATTCTCAGCCAGGGACAATTTTGTCCTTCAGGGAACATTTCGCACTGCCTGGAGCCATTTTTGTTGTTACAACTTGGGGAGAGGTACAAGTGGCATCTAGTGGGTAGACACAAGTATGGTGACAAACACCCCACAACACACATGCAGTGCTCAACCCAGCCCCACCCCAGACAATTATTATCTGGCCCAAAATGGCAGTAGTAATGAGGCTGAAAAACTGGTTAAATGTGGTTCACATTTATCAGCCAACTCCAGCTACCCCATCATGGCCCTTGCAACTAAGCTGTATCATGCTTTCAGCTTCTGGACCTTTTCCAGTATGACAGGGGTACAACTTTTGTCACAAAGGCCACCCAGCAGTAGGCCAATGTTCAAAGTGCTTACCGGACATTTCATGCTCCCTACCATCTACACGCATCCAGTATTGAGGAACACTGAAATGGCTTCCTAGAAAATGGACTCAGAAGGATTCCTTACTCTAGCTCTCTCACCTCCTCCAGGTCTACACACATTTGCAAGGCAGTTTGGTCACTGGATGCAGCTGTTCCCAGGAAAGGATTGTTTCCTTTCTGTTTTTTCCTTGGTAATGATCAGAACTAACAAGCAGAGCTTACCCATTACATGAGTTATATTGAGATATTTTGAAATGAGAAGATTCTGTTCTGATCTTTCAGGACAAAAGGTCTCGTCAAGCAGGGTATGATTGGATAAAAGATCAAATAGGAACTGAGATGGAACGCACCAATGTTAGGGTGGTGTAAGAAAAGCAAGGGCCCTGGCACATGAGGAGAGAATGCCTTAGACCTTAGGAAGTACAAGGGTGGTGGTGGTGGTGGCAATTAATGCTTTCATTGTCCCCAAGATCCAGCATCAGTGGCCGAATCAGATAGCTGTAGCTGACAATCTGATTGGCTGCTGGTTTTGTTGTCCAATCCATGTACTATGAAAACAAAAACTTGTGGACATGGCAGGTCTTGATTCTTCTATGTCTGATGCATACAGACCTACAGACCCAACAACCCTGCTATGGTCTGACTGATAAAAATGCATATGCTTCCCTGGATGTCCATGTGACCTTGGGAATATGCCATGTGTGGTGACTGAGGCTGCAGTTACTCAGTGATATGGCCCCTGCAACTTAACCAAATCAATGTAATGGTGGCAACATATTCCCAACTGGGAGGGACTGTACCCCTTTGGTTTATATGTTCATATGTGGGCCATGGAATATTGCTTCATTGGAAATGGGGCTTTTTGTGACCTATATAGTTCTTCTATAATTATTGACAATGACACCGAAGATTGGAAAGTCAATCTAAACTTCCTTGAGTGGGTGTATTGGATTAGAGTCTGACCTTAGACCACATCCTGGCCATCCCAAAAGCACTATGTCTCTGGGGCTTATTTGAAACTGACTGAATCTGGAACCTTGGGGTAGGGGTTATGATTGAGATTGGCCTCATCCTGCTACTTAAAGACCATTGAAAGTAGCCTTAATTAAATACTGTAAAAGACAAATTAAATGGCTTTCGCTTAGGAAAGAACATTGTAGGACAAGGAGTAGAATGTACAGAGCACTCTTAGGTTTCCTTTTTCCCATTTGTTTCTAGATACTTAAAGCATAAATTCTTTTTTTTTTTTAAACAGATTTATCTATTTTATTTTAGAGACAGAGTGAATGAGTGAGGGGAGGGGCAGACGAAGAGAGAGAGAGAAGTAGATTCCCGGCCGAGAGTGAGCCTTACTCGGGGCTCGATCCCAGGAACCTGAGATCATGACCTGAGCCAAAACCCAGAGCCAGACACTCAACAGAGTGAGCCACCCAAACACCCCAAGGCATAAATTCTTATAAGGGAATTTATATTTCAAGTTCAGAAAAGGTTGTAAGGGCTCAAGAAATAAAGTGACAGGCATGCTCCATAATAGTTTGGAAAAGAGTCTCTGTGAGAATAATTCTCAAATCATAGTGCATGAGTTCCTCTATTTAAGCAGTTGGACAGAACTTGCATCAGAATCGTTGATGGAAATGTTTTCATTTTTAAAAATTTTGTGTTTGGAGGACAATGGATCCTTTTGGGGATGATTCTGATAAATATATGAGGTTTAAATTGACATTAACTGAATTACCCTCAATCTAACCCTCGAACCCATTGTTGGAATGTAGCAAGAGGGGGAACTGGAGGAGAAAGAGGGAAATCAGGAAAGGAAATCCAGTTATCATGTAACAAGGTAGTCAGGCAGTAGTTGGAGATGGAGGTTGTAAGGATTCTATAGGTTTGGGTATGCTTTTTAACTTTTCAAAAGTTTATTTTGTTATTTTTTTTCCTCCTTGGTTCACTTTAAGATTTAGCTTGACATGGTTCAAATAAAATATGCTTGTTTTTAGAAGAGAAGGAAAGAAGAGTGGGGAGATTATACACCAACTGGGCTCCAGTTTTGAGCAAGGAACCAGCCCCAGGAATAGAGTGGGTAGTGGCAGGTGCACAGAAGAGAAAATCAAGTCAAACTCTGCCATGCAATGAGAAAGAAAAGGTGATTAGGGACCAATCTTAGCCAGAGAAGTGTCCCTGGACATGTTTTCTGGAAAGCTGGTGGAGTTTTCCAACATAAACTAGAGGAGCAGGTACCCCCATGTATACAAATACTAGTAAATTTCCAGTAGGTCAACTAGGGAAGGCTCATGAAATCTCCTTACAGATATCTAGAAAGAAGTCATTTGCTCTCTCCCCTGAAGGGCAGGTCTTTCCCAAGTCTCTTAGGGATCTCATCAGCTTTAATGCAAACATTAATTTCACATTGTTAACTAGGCTCATGGCTGGCCCCTGGGATACCAATTAGCTGGATTTTATAGTTAGAAAACAACAGGACCATTAAGATTATAGCCTCATGGTTTACCAAACACATCTCATATTTTAATTGGAATCTACTATGCTCATTGTTTCACGAATGCTGTTAGAGGAGCCAAACCCATCACGTTGTCCAAACCACACATGAGGCTTTACAATGTCCATTACTCCAACTCAAACATCCATGCATTCTGCAAGTCATGTTTTTAACAAATGTCACTTAAATATCAACGCAAAAACATTATTGACTTGGTTTACCATGGAGATGTAACCTCCAGTGTACTTGAAGAATTAAATGTGCATCCATTATTAGTTCCTAATGCTGAACTAAGAGAATGAAGAAAAGTAGTTCTGCTGAGGAAATCCATATTAACTATTAACTAGAGGGCAAAATAGTTTATTTCACATAGAGAAATATGATTTTATTTCTCCTAAATAAAGTATTACGTCTATTGTATTTGTTAATTACATCTAAGTTTTTTTAATTGATCAAGAAAAATGTTAAATGTTAAGTGATTTTTAGAGGTTCTCCTAGAATGAGTTTTTAACATTTTCATGAAAAGGAAGTCTATAATAAATGTGTGAAGCTATTTTTAGGGAACTTTTTGGAGCTAAGTAAGATCTTAACTCACAAAACAATTTTCAAGTGGAAACTTGGCTTGGACATATGAAGGATGTGAATTCACTGAATTAAATCTGTAATGTTCCAAAGAGTTGATGACTAGCTGGAGTTTTGCTGTCTTAGAGAACAGGAATTTGGTGTAAGAGGTTTGGTGACTTAATAGATATTTCTGAGACTTTGGGCAATAATTAATTTTAACTGATTTTTTTTTCAAATCTCATGCAACCTTCCATAGTTGATTTTGATGATTTTACCAGACCTAGAATTTAAGTCATATCTTTGCTGTGAGCAAGAATCCTTGAGTATAAATAAACAAATATTTCTCAGGTTTCTATAAGTTAAACATTATCAGTAGGAAGAGCCCCGAGGCACTATGTTATGGAGAGAGATACAGACACTCCAGAACACCCTATTATTATTATTTTCTTTTCATTTAAAAAAATTTATCTGTAGTTTGCGATTATCCAGCACAGACAGGACTTTACACACATGAAATCCAGGAAGCATCTCTTAATTGATTTGAATGAATTAACTGAGTAATCTTGTGAAAGTAATTTGCCTTCTCTGGATCTATTTCTGCATATGATAAACGATTTTTTTAAAGTTCCTTATGAAAATAAATTGGAAATAGGATAAAAAAAATCTGAGTTCAAATCCTGGATGTGTCATTCACCTATTATCTGCTCTTGGACAAATCACTTAATCTCCAAATCCCAATTTTCTCTTCTCTGTAATGAAGTCAACAAACCTTCCTCATTGTTGTGGGAAGAATGAAATGAACCATATGACCCCAAAGTGCCTACAAGCTGCTTGGCATGTAGTGTAAACATCATAGGCACTTGTTGACTCCTTTTCAACTACAGTATTCTGTAATCCAATTCCACTTAGAAACTTGAACTCAGAGAGAAACAAATAGATTACTTAGATTATTATACCTTTCTCCTCGGTAAGAACCACATGACATTTAAACTTGATTTACTTACTTTTAGATGAAGACACAGAAACACATTTTCTCATTTGGAAGATAGAATGGAGAATGACAATTTCATTTCCCTTTTCTTTCTGAGAACTCATTTATCTTTCAAACTGTTACAAATTTCCAATTTGCCAATGATTGCTCTTGTAAAGAACATAGGAGATGTGTGGGTCCTTGTAAAATGACATGCCATGGCTTTTAGTGATTATTTCCATTTCCATAGGGCTTAATGCTTTTAATAAAATCTTATTATACCCACTCTCCAATGTTCTTTTTACAACAGTGCTATGAAGTGGGACAGTTTGCATGCATTTTCTCCATGAAATGAAAGCATTAAAGTATAGGGAGGCTAACCCTTAGACAGAAAAAGAATAATCCATATCTCCCAATGTTCCCATGAACTTACCACTAGATGATAAAAGGAAAAATAATTTGAACTTTTACAATAATTAGTCTTCTCAATATCACCAAATGTTTACCAAATGTTTAGTATTAGGTGGCCTTTTCAGATAACTGGACCTTGTTTTTCATAAAAATATGTGTGTATAAACACACACACATATATATATGTATATATATATATGTATATATATATGTCTATGTCAATATGGTCTACCAAATATTTTATTTTTTAAAGATTTATTTATTTTTTGGGGGGGAGGGAGTCTTAAGCTGACTCCATGCTGAGTGTGGAGCCCAAATGGGGGCTTGCTCCCACAAACCATGAAATCACAACCTGAGCTGAAACCAAGAGTTGGAGCCTTAACCGACTGCCTCACTCAGGTATAATAATACAAAATATTATTATGCATAATTAATTATTTAAATAGTTATCTTCCAAAATAGCAACACTCAGATAGATGCGGTAAGAATAAGGTTAGATTCATTATGAGGTACAGTACACTGGGGAAAAAGATCACATTTAGGGTCTCATCCTTATGACCTCATTTAACATCAATTATCATCTTAAAGAAACTAAGTCTAAATACAGGTCACATTGGTAAGTTAAGGCTCCAACACACAAATTTTTTTAGGGGGGTGAAGTATCATCCATAACCCCATCAGTGTCCTAATAGCTCTAATAAGACAGATCCTTACTTGCTGAGGAAAGAATTCTCGGTCCTAAATTCTTACACTACAGTTCAGTTTTTCCTGTTTTTGAACCTCATAGAATGGAAATATACAGTATATATTTATGTGTGTGTATATATATATATATACATATATATATATATGCTTCTTTCAATCAATAGTATTATATTTATAATATACATTGTAATATATATTGTAATATTCATCCATGTCATATGGTGCTACATTTCATTCATTTTTGTTACTGTATGATATTCTCCTTGATGTATATTCCACATGTATTGATCCAATCTCATGTGGAAGGACTTGTGGGTTGTTTATGCTTTGGGACTATCATGAGCATGCTGCTGTACATGTTCCCATATACTTGACTGTTCCTTCACATAGGCATATTCCTGTTGGGCATAAACACAGGACTGGCATTGCCTGGTCATAGGATGTGCAAATCTTCAACCAAAGCAGGTTATAAACCAAACTGCTTCCCCAAGTAGTTGTACAGGATACATTCTTACCCAGAAGATGAAAATTCACTCTTTCACCTCCTAAACAACACTTGCTACTGTCAGTCTTATAAACTTTAGCTTTCTGGTGAACATGTCTTGGTATCACGGGGTGGTTTTTCCTGATGATTAATAAAGAGGCAAGCACCCTTTCACATGTTATCAATCCTCAGTGTTATGGACTGAATGTTTATGCTCCCTTAATATTCATCTGTTGAAACCCCAACCCCCAATGTGATAATATTTGGATATGGGGCCTTTGGGAGGTAATTGGCTTGGATAAAGACAGGAGAGTGGGGCCCCTATGATTGGGGTTCTCTCTCTCTTTTTCTCTTCCTCCTTCTGTCAAGTGAAGACACAGGGAGAAGGCAACTGTTTGAAAGAGAGTTCTCAGCAGAAACTGCATTAGTTAGCACCTTGGTCTTGGACTTCCCAGCCTTCAGAACTGTGAGAAATAATTGTCTGATTTTTAAACCTCCCAGTCTATGGTGTTCTGTTATAGCTGCTTGAGCAGACTAACATATTTGCACATTCTCTTACAAAGTGCCTAAGTTTCTTACTAACTTTTCTATTAGACTCTGTTTTTTCCTAATGATCCATTCTTTGTACATACTAGATACAAGCCTTTTTGTGTTTGCTTGCTTATATGTTTTACTAATATAGTCTTCCATTTCCTGTCTTGCCTTTTAAACATTCTAAATAGTATCTTTTGTCAAACTGAACCTCATATTTTAATAAAGTCCAAGTTATCAATGCTTTCTTTTATGATTAGTGCTTTTTGTGGCTTAAAACGGCATTTGATACCCCAATGTTGTAAAGATATTATCCATAATATCTCTAGATGCAGTACTATGTTGGTTTTAGCTCTACAATCCACACAGAACTACTTTCTGTGAATGATGTAATTTAGGGTATATTAATTGGCTAGGGCAGCCATAACAAAGTGCCACAGACTGAGTGACGAAAGCAATAGAAATATATTTTCTCACAATTCTGGAAGCTGGAAGTCTGAGATCAAGGTCCTGGAAAGATTGGTTTCTTCTGAGGCCACTCTTCTTGGCCTACAGATGTCCATTCCCTCCCTGTCTTCGCATGGGCTACCCTGTGTGTGTGGCTGTGCCTGTTTCTTTTTTATGCAAGGACCCCAGTCCTATTAGATTTGGGCCCACTCTACAGTCCTCATTCTAACTTAATTACCTCTTTAAAGACCCCCATCTCCAGATAGAGTCAAATTCCAAAGTACTAGGGGTTAGGATTCCAACATATGAATTTAGGGGGACACAATTCAGCCCATAGTTTAGGGTCAGAATTTTTTTCATATGGATATCTAACTGACCTAGTATATTTATTGAAAATAATATTTTTCTTTATTATTTTGGTACCAAATTAATCAGAAATTAAGTGTCCATAAACATGAGAGTTTGTTTCTCAACTTTCTCTTCCATGAACTTCTTCATAATTCTTATGTCAATAATACTATTTTAATTACTCTAGGTTAATTATAAGTCAATATTTATGGGACAAAATCTTTCAATTGTTCTTCTTTAACAATATCTTGTTCTTTTTAATTTCCATATAAAAAGGAATTTTGTCAACCCCCTTCTGCCCCCAAAAAAATCTTGTTGGTATTTGATCAGGATGGAATTGACTTCATAGATCAATTTAGGGAAAATTTACATCCTTAGACTACTGAGTCTTCCAATCTACTAACTTCACATGTGTGTCCATTATTTAAACCTTTTGTAATTTATTTTAATAATATTTCATACTTTCTGTGTAGAGATCTTGCATATCTTCATTAGACTTATTCCTAGGTTTTAACATTTTTGTCATTATGAATTGTGTCATATCATACAATTTTGCTTTTTAGTGGTAGGTTGGTGGTACATATTTTAGTTAATTTTTTTTTGATTGACCTTAGTTAGATCAGCAAGTTTGTTGAACTCATATTAATAATTTATCTGTAAATTTCTTTGGATTTTCTACAAATATAATTATAACCTGAAAATGAGGTGACTGCTTTATCTCTTCTCTTCTAACCATTTTAATTTTTATTTCTTTCCCTTGGCTTATTGAACCAGCAGAACTCCTAATACATTGTTCAATGGCAATGGAAAGAACATTTCTTGTCTCATTCCCAATCTCAAATAAAAGGAAATTGAGCAGTGTTCTTCATCAGATTAAGGGGATTTTTTTCTTTTCCTAGTTAGCTAAGAGAGTTTATAATAATGGGTATTAGGGCGGAGCAAGATGGCGGAGGAATAGGAGACCTGGATTTCCTCTCCTCTCAGGAATTCAGCTGGATAGGGATCAAACCATTCTGAACACCTACAAACTCAACAGGAGATCGAAGAAAAGAAGAGCAACAACTCTCTCATCAGAAAAGCGACCACTTTCTGGAAGGTAGGACGTGCAGAGAAGTGAATCCGAGGCGATATTCGGGAGGATAGACGGCGGGGGAGGGGCCTCTGTCGGCCACTTCTGGCAAGTGATAGAACCACGGAGCACAAAATCGGAACTTTTAAAAGTCTGCTCCGCCGAGGGACGTCACTCTGGTGGCTAAGCGGGGGGTGGAACCCTCCGGGACAGTGTGGTCTCAGGACCCACGGGTCACAGAAAGACCCGGGGTGCCTGAGTGTGGCGGAGCTCCCAGGTATCGGAGCAGGGAAGCCGGCTGCAGAGGCGGAGCCCAGGCGCGGGCTCTCAGCTCAGGGTTGCCATAAACCGCGATCCACGGCACAGTGGGGCCCCTGCTCCTCCAGCAGGGACCCAACAAGCGGCAGATCCGGGGAGACTCACCTTCCTCCCCCAGGAGGAGCCGCACAGGAGTGCGCCGCAGGGATCTGCGGGGTTTGGAGACTCCACCCAGGGTCGGGTGCCAGAGATAGAAACGCGCGGTCACAGGCCGGGTGAGCACGGAGTGCGGCTGGAGACCGGGGAGACGGGAGTGACTGACGGCTTTTCTCTGGGGGCTCACTGAGAGGCGGGGCCCTGAGTTCTCGGCTCCTCCAGGGCGGAGATTGGAAGGCCGCCATTTTCACTCTCCGCCTCCAAAGCTGTACGGAAAGCTCGCAGGGAACAAAAGCCCGGGAGAGCAAACCGGAGCAGATTACTTAGCCGGGAGGGGGCAAGGGCTGGGCAATTCTGCCTCCGGCAGAGACATTTGGAAACCACGGCAACAGGCCCCTCCCCAGAAGATCAGCGAGAACAGCCAGCCAAGGCCAAGTTTACCGATCAATGAGAACGGCAGAACTCCAGCTCTAGGGGACTACTGCACATAGAATTCATGGCTTTTTTACCATGATTCTTTAGTCTTTCAAAGTTAATTTTTTTTAACTGTCTTTTTTTTTTTTTTTTCTTT
The DNA here is from genome assembly GCF_002201575.2 of Neomonachus schauinslandi. NCBI lineage: Eukaryota > Metazoa > Chordata > Mammalia > Carnivora > Phocidae > Neomonachus > Neomonachus schauinslandi. The sequence continues at coordinate 118,419,501 of NC_058411.1, read as the reverse complement.
TTGAATTTTTCTTTTTCCCTTTTTCAACCAACATCTTATCAATCCCTTTTTTTAAAAAAAAACATTTTTATTTTTCATTTTTAGAGTCATATTCTATCCCTTCATAGTAGTTACCCGTATTTTTGGCTTATATATATAAGTTGTTCTCTCTTTAAAATTTTGAGATAGTTTCTTCTAACAGATTAAAATATACCCTAAATCGGGGCGCCTGGGTGGCTCAGTCAGCTAAGCGGCTGCCTTCGGCTCAGGTCATGATCCCAGGATGCTGGGATCGAGTCCCACATCGGGCTCCCCGCTCAGCGGGAAGCCTGCTTCTCCCTCTCCCTCTGCCTGCCACTCTGCCTACTTGTGCTGTCTCTCTCTCTCTCTGTCAAATAAATAAATCTTTAAAAAAAAAAAAAGAAGAAGAAAAAAGAAAAAAAAAAAAAGAAACACTTAAAATATACCCTAAATCTCTAGTATATGGTGTTTTATATTCCCCTGCCTGATCACATCCTCTCCCTTTTTTTTTCTTTTTTTAAATCCTCTTCTTTCTTTTTTTCAAACAACTTCTTATCAATTCCTTTTATAAAATTTTTTATAATTTCCAACTTTACAGTCATATTCCATCCCTTCATCATATCAACCCTATTTTTGTACATATATAAGTTTTTCTTTCTTTAAAATTTTGGGAGGCACTTTCTTCTAAAAGACCAAAATACACCCCAAATCTAGTGTGTGGAACTGATCTATATACCAGCCTGATCATATTTGATCACATTCTGGTTTTGTTGTTGTTGTTGTTGTTGTTTTGTTTTGTTTGTTTTTGTTTTTATCTTTATCTTTTTCTTTTTTTTCTTTTTCTTTTTCTTTTTCCTCTCTTTCCCTTTCTTTTCCCACTGCTTCAAGTCTTTTCTGATTTGTTTAGAGTATATTTTCTGGGGACGTTGTTACTCTGCTACCATTTTGTTCTCTATTAATCTATTCTCCTCTGCACAAAATGACAAGACGGAAAAAATCACCTCAGCAAAAAGAACAAGAGGTAGTACCGACTGCCAGGGACCTACTCAATATGGACATTAGTACAATGTCAGATCTAGAGTTCAGAATCATCACTTTAAAGATACAAGCTGGGCTTGAAAAAAATGTGGAAGTTATTAGAGAAACCCTTTCTGGAGAAGTAAAAGAACTAAAATCCAACCAAGTAGAAATCAAAAAGGCTATTAATGACGTACAATCAAAAATGGGGGCACTAACTGCTAGAATAAATGAGGCAGAAGAGAGAATCAGTAATATAGAAGATGAAATGATGGAAAATCAAGAAGCTGAGAAAAAGAGAGATAAACAACTACTGGATCACGAGGGCAGAATTCGAGAGATAAGCGATACCATAAGA
>NC_058411.1:118402088-118417726 GCF_002201575.2 Neomonachus schauinslandi | reverse complement strand
AAAGACAGTCTCTTCAACAAATGGTGTTGGGAAAATTGGATAGCCACATGCAGAAGAATGAAACTGGACCATTCCCTTACACCACACACAAAAATAGACTCCAAATGGTTGAAATACCTCAATGTGAGACAGGAGTCCATCAAAATCCTAAAGGACAAGACGGGCAGCAACCTCTTCGACCTCAGCCGAAGCAACTTCTTCCTAGAAACATTGCCAAAGGCAAGGGAAGCAGGGCAAAAATGAACTATTGGGACTTCATCAAGATAAAAAGCTTTTGCAAAGCAAAGGAAACAGTCAACAAAACCAAAAGACAACCGACAGAATGGGAGAAGATATTTGCAAATGACATATCAGATAAAGGGCTAGTATCCAAAATCTATGAAGAACTTCTTAAAGTCAACATCCAAAGAACAAATAATCCAATCAAGAAATGGGCAAAAGACATGAACAAACATTTTTCCAAAGAAGGCATCTAAATGGCCAACAGACACATGAAAAAATGCTCAACATCGCTTGGCATCAGGGAAATCCAAATCAAAACCTCAATGAGATGTCACCTCACACCAGTCAAAATGGCTAAAATTAACAAGTCAGGGAACGAGAGAAGTTGGAGGGGATGTGGAGAAAGGGGAACCCTCCTACACTGTTGGTGGGAATGCAAGCTGGTGCAGCTACTCTGGAAAACAGTATAGAGGTTCCTCAAAAAGTTGAAAATAGAGCTACCCTATGATCCAGCAATTGCACTACTGGGTATTTACCCCAAAGATACAAAAGTAGGGATCCGAAGGGGTACGTGCACCCCGATGTTTATAGCAGCAATGTCCACAATAGCCAAACTGTGGAAAGAGCCAAGATGTCCATCGACAGATGAATGGATAAAGAAGAGGTGGTATATATATACAATGGAATATTATGCAGCCATCAAAAGGAATGAGATCTTGCCATTTGCAATGACGTGGATGGAACTGGAGGGTATTATGTTGAGTGAAATAAGTCAAACAGAGAAAGACATGTATCATATGATCTCACTGATATGAGGAATTCTTAATTGCAGGAAACAAACTGAGGGTTGCTGGAGTGGGGGGTGGGGTGGGAGGGATGGGGTGACTGGGTGATAGACACTGGGGAGGGTATGTGCTCTGGTAAGCGCTGTGAATTGTGCAAGACTGTTGAATCTCAGATCTGTACCTCTGAAACAAATAATGCAATATATGTTAAGGAAAAAAAAAAAGAAGAAGAAGAAGGTAGTGGGAGGGGAAAAATGAAGCGGGGGAAATCGGAGGGGTAGACGAACCATGAGAGACGATGGACTCTGAAAAACAAACTGAGGGTTTAGAGGGGAGGGGGGTGGGAGGATGGGTTAGCCTGGTGGTGGATATTGAGGATGGCACATTCTGCATGGAGCACTGGGTGTTATGCACAAACAATGAATCATGGAACACTTCATCTAAAACTAATGATGTAATGTATGGGGATTAACATAAGAATAAAAAAAAATTAAAACTCAGACATTCAAAAAAAAAAACTAATGATAAAAAAAAAACAGAAAAAAAAATAATGGGTATTAGATTTTACCCTATTTTTTTCTGCATCTATTGAAATAACTATATAATTTTTCTTTCAAAATGGTAAATTAGAATGATTAATTTCTAAATAAGTTACTGATTTTAAACGAATCTTGCACTCCTGGAATAAATAAACTTGGTTATTAAGAATTATCTTTTTTATGTAGTGCCCGGGTTTATCTGCTATTATTTTGTTTGTAATTTTTATTGCTAAATTCAATGAAGGAGTTGCACCTGTAATTTTTTTTCTACTAATTTCCTTTTTCCCTTGTCAAATTTTAGAATCAAAATTATGATGGTTTTATATAAAACGAGTTGCAGAGTACTTAATCTATTTTTTTCTTGTCCATGAAAGAATTAAGCAAAATTGGTGGGTTTTATTCTTTAAATTTGTGACAGGACTAACTGGTAAAACCAGCTGGGCCTGGAGTTCTTTGTGGGAAGATTTATAATTACAGTTTTAAATTCTCTAATAATTATAGGATTCCACATTTTCTATTGTTAGTTGTATTTTTATACTGTTTGTCCATTTCATCTAAATTTTCAAATATACTGACACTAGTGTTATTATAATTTTCTCCTATGATATTTGTAATATCCTTGTGATGTCCTCATTTAAAAAATCAAAATAATCTTTCTGATGATCTCTTTTTTTGTCCCCTTCTGGATATGTATTTTTATTGGTCAGTCTCACCAGGGATTTATTACTTTATACAGTCTTTCCAAGAATTAAATTTTAGGTTGTTTTATCTTTTCTATTGTACATTTGTTTTCTAATTCATTGATTTCTGCATTTATCTTTATTATTTCCATACTTCTTCCTTTTGGGCTAAATTTGTTGTTCTTTTTAAATGTTTTCTGATAAACTCATTAATTTTTAGCCTTTTTCTTTTTCTATAAATTTTCCTCTATATCTCACATGTTCTGATGTATAATTTATTCTTAAAATTCATTTCAAATTGTTTTCTGGATTCCATTGGGATTTCTTTTTTGAGTCATGTATTTTTAGAAGGATATTTTTAACTTCCATATGTGGATTTTCTAGTTATATATGTAATTGATTTTTAGCTCAATTGCCTTGTGGTCAGAAGCCTTACTCTATAGGATTTTGATTATATGAACTTAGTAGAGCTCTGGTGTATGGTACAGTGCTTGGCCAATTTTGTTAAATATTCTGTCAGTGCGTAGAAATCTTGTGTAGTATTCTGTAGTTATTGAATGCAGTGTTTCATATATGTCAGCTACATCATACTACTCTTGTTCAAATTTTTTATATCTTTACAGTTGGTTTAGTTTTGTTTTTGATGTGATTGTTCTATCAGTTACAGAATGGCATCTTAGAATCTCCTACTATTGTAGACTTGATTATTTTTCTTGTAATTCTGTTAATCTTTTCTTTACTCATTTTAAAACTAAAAGGTGTTTGCCTTTAAATTTAGAATTGATATATCTTCCTGATATAAAATTGGACCTCAGGTGCTCTGTCTTTACTTTCAATCTTTGTGACTTTTTGTATCTTAGATAAAAATCTCTTGCAACTGGTACACAATTTTTTCGTTTTTTCTAGTCTGAAAATCTTTGATGTTTGATGAAAGTATTTAGTCAATTTAAAAATAGATTTGTATTTAGATCTACCATTACTTGTTTACTATTTTTTCTATTATAAATTCATTTTTCATATTTCTTGACTCCTTTTAGTATTTTTTAGCATTCCACTTTCTCTATTTTCTTAAAAGTTTTATGTTCTTTTATCATTCTTTATTTTGATATTAGTCCAGGGATTATAACAAAAATCTTTGACTTCTAAGTCTCTAATGTTAATCAATAATTTTTTCTCTCTTCAGACAATGCAAAAATATTAAAACTCTTTAATACCATTTATCCTAAATAAAGTGTATATATAATTTTAAATTCTATGTATCTATATGTGCATATATAAAATATTATGATGTATATCTTAAATACTAAAAACTAATATTATTTTTTGTATACTCAATATTCAATTCAGTTTACCCAAATATTTATTGCCTTTCATTCCTTTTTCAATCTGATCATCTTTCTGGGAGTCTTTTCTTTTGTCTGAATAATACTCTAGCATTTCCTTTAGAGAAGTATGCCAACAACAAACTCCTTTAATTATTTTTGTATCAAATATCTATTTTATCTTTACTTTTAGTATTTGGCTTCATTTTTTTTCATTGATGTTGGAGGTTCTTTGTAGAGGTGGGTAGGGTCACCACCCCAAATTTGGTCTGGATATCAGGACTGATGATGTCACACACTCCAAGCAGGTGTGACAAAACTTATTACTCACATAATGAAATGAAGCTTTCTGGGGAGAGAAGGACTGGCTCCTAAGCTGGTCCAAAAGTGGCTTTAGGTAGCAAAAGTGCACTGGATTGGTAGCTTTTTGGCAATTATGGGGTGGAGTCATGGAGAACCTTCTCTTATGAAAGCTGGGGGTTTGCATAGTTTGAAGTCTCCCCCAGCACTAAAGGGGGAAGTTCCTCAGCTTGCTTATCAGCTTGTCCATTTGTGGGATGGAGAGGAAAAGGGATGAGGGAGGCTTAAAAGACATGAACAGTCAAATATCAAAAACTGAGTCAGACTCTTTCTTATAACTGCCTTCTTATTTGTCCTTTTTACTGCTTTTTTCTAGTGGTTGTCCTTGGGCTAATACTATATCATATTAACTTATAAGAGTCTATGTACAGTCAAAATCATATTTCATTTATTTACATCCCACTTCACTTACACTGGTTAAATTTCATTTACTTCTCTTCATCCCCATCCTTTGTGCTATTACTGTCATACCTTTTACCTCCACATACATTATAATTCCAATCTTACAATGTTTTCTCCTTAGAAGTCTTAGGGTGTTATTCTCTGGTGTTTTAAGCTAAACAGTAGGTGGTTTATCAGATCCTGCTTTAGTGGGCTCTGGACTTTAATATTGACTCTCCTAGGCCCACCAGGCTGTCAAAGTGCCACTGCCCATCTCTGCCTTTTCCCAAGTCTTCCAGAATAGACAGATGTCCCTATGGGGAGGCCACCCAAATTCTGGACTTGCTTCTCAGGGTTGTGTTCTTTCACAGGATCTTGGCTTTATTCTTTTCTATTGTCTTGTTTAGTATTCATGTCTTTTTTTTTTAAGATTTTGATTTATTTACTTGACAGAGATACAGCAAGGGAAGAACACAAACAGGGGGTGTGGGAGAGGGAGAAGCAGGCTTCCCACTGAGCAGGGAACCTGATGCAGGACTTGATCCCAGGACCCTGGGATCATGACCTGAGCCGAAGGCAGACACTTAACAACTGAGCCACCCAGGCGCCCCAGTCTTCATGTCTTTAAACAGATTTAAAATAATATATTTAGGGGCGGGAGAATCAAGATGGCAGAGGAGTAGGAGACCTGGGTTTCGTCTGGTCCCAGGAATTCAGCTGGATAGGGATCAAACCATTCTGAACACCTATGAACTCAACAGGAGATCACAGAAAAGAATAGGCACAACTCTCTGAACAGAAAAGCGACCACTTTCCAGAAGGTAGGACATGTGGAGAAGTGAATCCGAGACAATATTCGGGAAGATAGACGGCAGGGGAGGGGCCTCTGTCAGCCGCTTCTGCCAAGTGATAGAGCAGTGGAGCACAAAATTAGAACTTTTAGAAGTCGGCTTTGCTGAGGGATGTCACTCCAGTGGCTAAGCGGGGGGTGGAACCCTTGTGGGACAGTGTGGTCTCAGGACCCTCGGGGTCACAGAAAGACCAGGGGTGCCTGAGTATGGCAGAGCTCCCAGGTATTGGAGCAGGGAAGCTGACTGCAGAGACGGAGCCAAGGAGCGGACTCTCAGCTTGGGGTTGCCATAAACCGTGATCCATGGCACAGTCGGGTCACTGCTCTTCCAGCAGGGACCCAACAAGTGGCAGATCCGGGGAGACTCCCCTTCCTCCCCCAGGAGGAGCAGCACGGGAGTGCACCGCAGGGATCTACTGGGTTTGGAGACTCCACATGGGGTCAGGTGCCAGAGATAGAAATGCTCAATCACTGGCTGGGTGAGCACGGAGTGAGGCCAGAGACCGGGGAGATGGGAGTGACTGACTGCTTTTCTCTGGGGGCTCACTGAGGAGTGGGGCACCCAAGTTCTCGCTCCTCAGGGTGGAGATTGGGAGGCTGCCATTTTCACTCTTGTCCTCCAAAGCTGTACCGAAAGCTTGCAGGGAACAAAACTCCCGAAAGCAAACCCGAGCAGATTACTTAGCCGGGACCAGGCAAGGGCGGGGCAATTCTGCCTCCAGGAAAGACATTTGGGAACCACTGCAACAGGCCCCTCCCCCAGAAGATCCACAAGAACAGCCAGCCAAGACCAAGTTTGCCAATCAATGAGAATGGCAGAACTCCAGCGCTAGGGGAATACTGCACATAGAATTCATGGATTTTTTTTTTTTTAAAGATTTTATTTATTTATTTGAGACAGAATGTGAGAGAGAGAGAGAGCTCATGAGAGGGGGGAGGGTCAGAGGGAGAAGCAGGCTCCCCGCTGAGCAGGGAGCCCGATGCGGGACTCGATCCAGGGACTCCAGGATCATGACCTGAGCCGAAGGCAGTCGCTTAACCAACTGAGCCACCCAGGCACCCGAATTCACGGCTTTTTTACAATGATTCTTTAGTCTTTCAAAGTTAATTTTTTTTAACTTTTTAAAAAATTTTTCTTTTTCCCTTTTTCAACCAATGTCTTATCAATCCCTTTTTTTTGAAAATCTTTTTTATTTTTCATTTTTAGAGTCATATTGTATCCCTTTAGTAGTTACCCTTATTTTTGGTATATATATATATATAAGTTGTTCTGTCTTTAAAATTTTGTGATACAGTTTCTTCTAACAGATCAAAATATACCCTAAATCTCTAGTGTATGGCTTTGTTCTAGTCTCCTGCCTGATCACATTCTCTCATTTTTTTTTAAATCCTCTTCTTTGTTTTTTCAACCAACTTCTTATCTTATCAATTCCTTTTATAAAATCTTTTATAATTTTCATCTTTACAGACATATTCCATCACTTCATTGAAATAACCCTTATTTTTGTACATATAAAAGTTTTTCTTTCTTTAAAATTTTGGGAGGCACTTTCTTCTAACAGACCAAAATACACCCAAAATCTAGTGTGTGCCACTGATCTATGCACCAGCCTGATCATATTTGATCATATTCTGTTTTTTCATTTTGTTTTGTTTTTGTTTTTTTTTATCTTTTTCTTTTTCTTTCTTTCTTTTTTTCTTTCTTTCCCTTTCTTTTCCCCTGGTTTCAGGTCTTTCCTGATTTGTTTAGTGTATATTTTCTGGGGACGATATTACACTGTTCACATTTTGTTTTCTCATTCATCTATTCTCCTCTGGACAAAATGATAAGACAGAAAAAATCACCTCAACAGAAAGAACAGGAGGCAGCACCGACTGCCAGGGACCTACTCAATATGGACATTAGTATGATGTTGGAACTAGAATTCAGAATGATGATTTTAAAGATATTAGCTGGGCTTGAAAAAAGCATGGAAATTATTAGAGAATCACTTTCTGGAGAAGTAAAAGAACTAAAATCTAATCAAGTAGAAATTAAAAAGGCTATTAATGAGGTGCAATCAAAAAGGCAGGCTCTAGCTACTAGGATAAATGAGGCAGAAGAAAGAATTAGTGATATAGAAGACCAAATGATGGAAAATCAAGAAGCTGAGAAACAGAGAGATAAACAACTACTGGATCACGAGGGCAGAATTCGAGAGATAAGCGATACCATAAGACAAAACACCATTAGAATATATGGGATCCCAGAAGAAGAAGAAAGAGAGAGGGGGGGCAGAAGGTAGATTAGAGCAAATTATAGCAGAGAACTTCCCTAATTTGGGGAAGGAAACAGGCATCAAAATCCAGGAGGCACAGAGAACCCTCCTCAATCAACAAAAATAGGTCAATACCCTGACATCTAATAGTAAAACTCACAAGTTTCAGAGACAAAAAGAAAATCCTGAAAGCAGCTTGGGAGAAGAGATCTGTAACCTACAATAGTAGAAACATTAGACTGGAAAGAGATCTATCCACAGAGACCTGGCAGGCCAGAAAGGACTGGCATGATATATTCAGAGCACTAAATGAGAAAAATATGGAGCCAAGAATACTATATCCAGCTAGGCTGTCATTGAAAATTGAAGGAGAGATAAAAAGCTTCCAGGACAAACAAAAACTAAAGGAATTTGCAAACACAAAACCAGCCCTACAGGAAATCTTGAAAGGGGTCCTCTAAGCAAAGAGAAAGCCTAAAAGCAACATAGACCAGAAAGGAACACAGACAATATACAGTAACAGTCACCTTACAGGCAATACAATGGCACTAAATTCCTATCTTTCAATAGTTACCCTGAATGTAAATGGGCTCAATGCCCCAATCAAAAGACACAGGCTATCAGATTGGATAAAAAAACAAGAGCCATTGATATGCTGTCTGCAAGAGACTCATTTTAGACCCAAAGACACCCCCTGACTGAAAGTGAGGGGGTGGAAAACCATTTACCATGCTAATGGACGCCAAAAGAAAGCTGGGGTGACAATCCTTATATCAGACAAATTAGATGTTAAACCAAAGACTGTAATAAGAGATGAGGAAGGACACTATATCCTACTTAAAGGGTCTATCCAACAAGAAGACCTAACAATTGTAAATATCTATGCCCCTAACATGGGAGCAGCCACTTATATAAGCCAGTTAATAACAAAAGCAAAGAAACACATTGACAACAATACAATAATAGTGGGGGACTTTAACACCCCCCTCACTGAAATGGACAGATCATCTAAGCAAAAGATCAACAAGGAAATAAAGACTTTAAATGACACACTGGACCAAATGGACTTCACAGACATATTCAGAACATTCGATCCCAAAGCAACGGAATACACATTCTTCTCTAGTGCCCATGGAACATTCTCCAGCATAGATCACATCCTAGGTCACAAATCAGGTCTCAACAGGCACCAAAAGATTGGGATCATTCCCCAGACATTTTCAGACCACAATGCTTTGAAACTAGAACTCAATCACAAGAGGAAAGTCGGAAAGAACTCAAATACATGAAGGCTAAAGAGCATTCTACTAAAGAATGAGTGGGTCATCCAGGATGTTAAAGAAGAATTAAAAAGATTCATGGAAACCAATGAAAATGAAAACACAACTGTTCAAAATCTCTGGGATGCAGCAAAGGCAGTCCTAAGAGGGAAGTATATAGCAATACAAGCCTTTCTCAAGAAACAAGAAAGGTCTCAAATACACAACCTAACCCTACACCTAAAGGAGCTGGAGAAAGAGCAACAAATAAAGCCTAAACCCAGGAGGAGAAGAGAAATAATAAAGATCAGAGCAGAAATCAATGAACTACAAACCAAATGAACAGTAGAACAGATCAACAAAACTAGAAGCTGGTTCTTTGAAAGAATTAACAAGATTGATAAACCCCTGGCCAGACTTATCAAAAAGAGAAGAGAAATGACCCAAATAAATAAAATCATGAATGAAAGAGGAGAGATCACAACCAACACCAAAGAAATACAAACAATTATAAGAACATATTATGAGCAACTCTATGCCAGCAAATTAGATAATCTGGAAGAAATGGATGCATTCCTAGAGATGTATCAACTACCAAAACTGAACCAGGAAGAAATAGAAAACTTGAACGGACCTATAACCACTAAGGAAATTGAAGCAGTCATCAAAAATCTCCCAAAAAACAAAAGCCCAGGGCCAGATGGCTTCCCAGGGGAATTCTACCAAACATGTCAAGAAGAATTAATACCTATTCTTCTGAAACTGTTCCAAAAAATAGAAATGGAAGGAAAACTTCCAAACTCGTTTTATGAGGCCACCATTACCTTGATCCCAAAACCAGACAAAGACCCCATCAGAAAGGAGAATTACAGTACAATATCCTTGATGAACATGAATGCAAAAATTCTCACCAAAATACTAGCTAATAGGATCCAACAGTACATTAAAAAGATTATTCACCACGACCAAGTGACATTTATCCCTGGGCTGCAAGGTTGGTTCATATCTGCATATCAATCAATGTGATATAATACATTAATAAAAGAAAGAACAAGAACCATATGATCCTCTCAATAGATGCAGAAAAAGCATTTGGCAAAGTACAGCATCCTTTCTTGATCAAAACTCTTCAGAGTATAGGCATAGAGGGTATATACCTCAATATCATAAAAGCCATCTATGAAAAACCCACAGCGAATAGCTTTCTCAATGGGAAAAAACTGAGAGCTTTCCCCCTAAGGTCAGGAACGTGGCAGGGATGTCCACTATCACCACTGCTATTCAACATAGTATTGGAAGTCCTAGCCGCAGCAATCAGACAACAAAAAGAAATAAAAGGCATCAAAATCAGCAAAGAAGAAGTCAAACTCTCACTCTTTGCAGATGATATGATACTTTATGTGGAAAACGCAAAAGACTCCACCCCAAAACTGCTAGAACTCATACAGAAATTCAGTAAAGTGGCAGGATATAAAATCAATGCACAGAAATCAGTGGCATTCCTATACACCAACAACAAGACAGAAGAAAGAGAAATTAAGGAGTCGATCCCATTTACAATTACACCCCAAACCATAAGATACCTAGGAATAAATCTAACCAAAGAGGCAAAGGATCTGTACTCAGAAAACTATAAAATACTCATGAAAGCAATTGAGGAAGACACAAAGAAATGGAAAAACGTTCCATGCTCATGGATTGGAAGAACAAATATTGTGAAAATGTCAATGCTACCTAGAGCAATCTACACATCCAATGCAATCCCCATCAAAATACCATCCACTTTTTTCAAACAAATGGAACAAATAATCCTAAAATTTGTATGGAACCAGAAAAGACCCTGAATAGCTAGAGGAAAGTTGAAAAAGAAAAGCAAAGCTGGTGGCATCACAATTCTGGACTTCAAAATCTATTACAAAGCTGTAATCATCAAGACAGTATGGTACTGGAACAAAAACAGACACATAGTTCAATGGAACAGAATAGAGAGCCCAGAAATGGACCCTCAACTTTATGGTCAACTAATCTTCGGCAAAGCAGGAAAGAATGTCCAATGGCAAAAAGACAATCTCTTCAAGAAATGCTGCTGGGAAAATTGGACAGCCACATGCAGAAGAATGACACTGGACCATTTCCTTAAACCAGACACAAAAACAGACTCAAAATGGTTGAAAGACCTCAATGTGAGACAGGAGTCCATCAACATCCTAAAGGAGAACACAGGCAGCAACCTCTTCGACCTCAGCCTCAGCAACTTCTTCCTAGAAACATCACCAAAGCAAGGGAAGCAAGGGCAAAAATGAACTATTGGGACTTCATCAAGATAAAAAGCTTTTGGACAGCAAAAGAAACAGTCAAGAAAACCAAAAGACAACCAACAGAATGGGAGAAGATATTTGCAAATGACATATCAGAAAAAGGGAATAGTATCCAAAATCTATAAAGAACTTCTTAAACTCAACTCCCAAAGAACAAATGATCCAATCAAGAAATGGCAGAAGACATGAACAGACATTTTTCCAAAGAAGACATCCACATGGCCAACAGACACATGAAAAAGTGCTCAACATCGCTCAGCATCAGGGAAATCCAAATCAAAACCTCAGTGAGATATCACCTCACACCAGTCAGAATGGCTAAAATTAACAAGCCAGGAAACAACAGATGTTGGTGGGAATGTGGAGAAAGGGGAACCCTCCTACATTCTTGGTTGGAAGGCAAGCTGGTGCAGCCACTCTGGAAAACAGTATGGAGGTTCCTCAAAAAGTTGAAAATAGAACTACCATACGATCCAGCAATTGCCCTACTAGGTATTTATCCCAAAGGTGCAAATGTAGGGATCCGAAGGGGTACACGCACCCTGATGTTTATAGCAGCAATGTCCACAATAGCCAAACTGTGGAAAGAGCCCAGATGTTCATCTACAGATGAATGGATAAAGAAGTGGTATATATATATATATATACAATGGAATATTATGCAGCTGTCAAAAGGAATGAAATCTTGCCATTTGCAATGACTTAGATGGAACTGGAGGGTATTATGCTGAGCAAAATAAGTGAATCAGAGAAATACATGTATCATATGACCTCACTGATATGAGGAATTCTTAATCTCAGGAAACAAACTGAGGGTTGCTGGAGTGGTGGAGGTTGGGAGGGATGGGGTGGCTGGGTGATAGACATTGGGGAGGATACGTGCTATGGTGAGTGCTGTGAATTGTGTAAGACTGTTGAATCACAGACCTGTACCTCTGAAACAAATAATACCTTATATGTTAAAAAAAAAAAAAAAGAAGATAGCAGGAGGGGAAGAATGAAGGGGGGGAAATCGGAGGGGCAGACGAACCATGAGAGACAATGGACTCTGAAAAACAAACTTAGGGCTCTAGAGGGGTAGGGGGTGGGGGGATGAGTTGGCCTGGTGGTGGGTATTAAGGAGGGCACATTCTTCATGGAGCATTGGGTGTTATGCGCAAACAATGAATCATGGAACACTACATCAAAAACTAATGATGTAATATGGTGATTAACATAACATAATAAAAAATACTGAAAAAATAAAAATAAAATAAAATAATATATTTTGTTCCAATTTTCTGGGTGATCACAGGGGATAGAGTAAGCTGTTATGTGGTCTGCGATTGTTGGGAGTTAATATTCCCTCCCCATTTCATCATCACTAATAGCATATTTATTCTCTGAGATTTAAGAGAATAGATAAAGCAAAATTCCACTTGAATGATAGTGTAATAATTGAGTGGAACTGCCTTCCTATAGAAAATCTTTAATGTATTGAGTCACAGTTTTTAGATCTCTCCAAACATTTTTGTGGCTCTAATTCTTGTGCCCAAATAAATCTATATGGGTGGCAGGCACCTGGAAACACTGCTATTGTTGCTCATCAGATATGTTAAGGACCTCTGTGAAGCTAACACAGGCAAACTCCTTACACAAACACAGACACCCTATCATTCATCTTATTATCTAACTAGTGCAAAGCTCTAAGCTGGGCTATGTGGCCATAGTCAGTCACTACAATTGAAGAAAGGTGGCTATTGAATGCTTTGTAGATGCTATGGAAAGCCCTTATCTGGTGGTAGAAAATATCAAGATTTGATGGAGTGTGGAGGGGTTGAGACTCTTAGTGAGTTGTAAGGATCCAGGTTTACATATTTCCTTCTTTTGAGAATCCTATTTCCACATGTGTAGACAATTCCATATGATCTGTGGGCCCATGAAGGCCATCTACAAAGTTGCCCAGACTGCACTGATGCAGGTGAGCATCTCTGGCTAAGTATAACTGCACACTCAATTGTTCAATCCGCATTCTTGCTTTTCTACCTAAGGGTACCCTCCTATATTTCAATACCACCAATGACTGGGGCTCACTGTAATCTCCAGACACCCATTTTATTCCTGAAAAATTCTGGTAGTACTGATTTCTTCACATTGAGCAGAACCCTTTCTTCTGGTGGACTTCATGAGACCTTGCAGGTCAACCCAATATTTCTCCCTTGTGACAATCTTACATGCACTGAATCTATCCTCATGAAGTACCCAATCTTCTCTCCTCTGGGTTAATCATCACTACATCTTTCAGCCATTTCTTAGGCAAAACACCTTAGGGGCCAAACATTTAAATAGTTTACAGAATCCAGGCAAGTAAAATAGAGGAGTGAAGTGGGCCTGCTCTCTGCATTAAACATACAGAAATATTCTTCACTTAGAAATCTTTAATTTTGCTGCTTCTGATGAGAGCAGAAAAATCTCTCTCTTCTAGAAGAGTTTCACACGCCTGAGGGTAATTGATAATGGACTGGCAGCCTCAGCACTGAGGAGACACATGCCAGTGAGGGGCTGAGTCCAGCTGGGAGTATATACCCCATCTAAAACATCAGCTCTTCTCCTCTCTCTATCCGATGATTGTCTTGTGGGAAAATGGAATGGTATAATTAGTTCTTCTGATTATTTACGATGAAAAAAAAAACAGAATCCAGATTTGTATGTGACATAGTCTGAATTTAAATGTAAGTTCAAATCATGTTTGAAACCCTGTGTGGGCTAAACAAAGTGGTAGTTCCCCCACTCTGGTTCCAAGCTCATCAAACCTGGTTGTTTCCTTCAGTGTCTCCAGGAAGACCACCTCCTTCCTGGAATGTATTTCCCAACTCAGGATGCTATTTTCCTGCTATTGTGTAGTCTGTGTGGATTAAAGTCATTCTAGATAAACTGCCACCTAAATTCCCTAAGCTATTGGGAAGATTGGGGGAAGGAGAGAAAGATGACACAATCTCACACTTGACTCATACTGAGCTTTCTGACAGCTACAATCTCCAAACTAATTTTTGGTGGGGTGGGAGGTCATGTTGAAATCTTGTTTTCTTCATCCTGTTCCAAGCAATTATGGATCTTTTGACACATGATCGGAAGATTATAATGATCAAAACTACCTCTTAGGTAAGGAGCAGCACTTTGGCAGAGAGGCATGGAAATGCTTCTGTCAGCCCAGCTGGAGAGAAGATAGCCAACCCTTGGTCACTGAGTCCCCATTAAGGCAATTCACACTATTTCTTTCCAGGGGATGACAAGGAGACATTCCTGTATGGAGCCCAGGACCTCCCACCTACCTCACTTCCCTGGACCCTCCATCTTCCTTCTTATATTCAGCATGGTTGGTCTTGGAAGAGAAGGACTGTGTTATTGAAGGTGAACATGGGCTTATCCTCTGGGGTCCTCAGGATGGACTGTGCTGATCTTCCATGTGTTGGTTGCCCTGTGATGTGCTCATGCCTCACTCAGTCTCAAGGAATAAGAAGCAGAAGCAGAATAAGAAGAAGAATAATGATATATTATCTTTAAAATCCATGCTTTGGTCTGTGTATTTAACTCTGCAGCACCAGAATGGGAGAAGAGAAACCTGACTCAGGGAAAGTCAACTATTCTCTGAGATGGGGCTGAATCACACCATTAATTGGTATGTATGCATGAGTAGAAAGCTCAGAGAATTCTGGTGTCAGAGGACCCTCTGCCAGTACACACTGTTCTTCCTCCAGAAAGATGCACACGATATATGCAGTCTCTGTATGCAGATATATAATTACAGCAAAGACAGGAAACAATGAGAGCTGATGTGGTCAATAGCTAAAGGATGGGGTTACCTTCCCTGCTCAGCAGGCTGCTAGGGTCAGCATAGCTGTAATGAGCTTGGTTGTTATGCTATGTCTAACTTTAATGATTAATAATGCATTGGAAGTCTTTTCTTGTCCATTCTGCATAAATAAACTTGTCGTGATTTTATGTATACACAGTGATATGCACATTGACTCTGACTTTCTGGGATACCAGTTAGAATGTGGATTTCCATAAACCTGGAAGAGTTTCCTAAGAGTTTGCCATGTTTCCTCCCTGCATTCTTAGATGGTGCTCTATACAGCATGTAGATTTCAGCATAGCAACAAGGAGCTATGGGCTTTGCCTGGAAATGTGACATCTGCAACCTTTTCATGACTGCCTGGAGAATGAAATTAGGGCCTTGGGTCCTGCCTGTGACATCAGAGCGGGGGAAACAAGTATCTTCTCTGTCCATTTATAGATTGTATGCTTGCCTTGGTTTCCCAGACACCTGAGACCTCCTCTCTCCCACTGTTAAAGGGGGCACCTTAATATCTACTCTACTGGGCTCCAGTGACCATTAAATGAAAACTATGCATGTAAAACAGAAGAGGACTTGTATGCCAGGAACTGCTGTTAACAAGCACTGGTAGCCCGATAGACGCCAACAGCTGCTACTAACAGCTGCACTGAATATAAATGAAGAGCTGGGACATACAAAGGTTTGGAACCTCTGGGGATATTGCTCTTAAATTCAGATAATCAAACCATACTGCACAGAGTGCATACCACAGAGTGTTTTATAGACAAGCCTTTGTGAATTGTTATGGAGAAAATCCAGTGTTGTAAAGGGGGTCTTAATAATGGCA
>NC_058411.1:118380593-118401588 GCF_002201575.2 Neomonachus schauinslandi | reverse complement strand
GCGCCGGGGGTGGGGTGCCGCCTTTTAAAGCCGCTCCGCGGCGGGGAAGCGCCGCCGCCGCCGCTGCGGGCGGGAGCGAGGGAGGAGGAGGCGGCCGCGGCGCGTTCCCGCCCGCGCGGCCCGGTGGCGCCCCTGGGCCCGCGCTCGTGCGGCCCGCACCGGGACCGGCGCAAGCTGCGGGCCGGGCGGCGCGGGAGGCCCGAAACGCCCCGCACCCCCACCGGGGAACTTCTCGCAGACTTTTGGGGCTCTCTGGACAGGCGGGCCAGGGCGGCCCCGAGCGGCGGCCTTGGCCCCGCGTGTTCTACCAGGAGCCCCGAGGGCCCCAGGGGCAGCTCAGGTGAGTCCAGACTGGTGAGCTGAGGCCCTGGCGCCCTCCCACCCGTCAGGCATCCTGGAGGCCTCGTTCACCAGGTCGAGTTTAATCTCCTTTAAGGGTGGCCTTGCTCATCTCCGTGTGAAAGGGAAAGAAGCCACAAGGAAAGGCAGAGTCATGGCCCGGTTCAGAAGGAGGCCTGATTGAAGAGGCACGTTACGTGGGGCAAAGACAGTCGGCAGATTAGCCGGGTTCAGTGAGTGCGCAGGAGAAACCCAGGGGTACAGCCCCGAGGCTACAGCCCACTTCGGGAGGCAGGTGGTACACGTGCATCCCCAAGCTGTCCACGTCGTATCTGCGTGATCTCGGGCACGTTGCTGTCCTCGTTGAGCGTGGGGCTCCACCTGTAAATGGGGATGACAGTAGTATCTACCCCGTAGGGCTGTTTTGAGGATGACATGAGCTCTCGCGACGCAATAAGCTGCCCGTAAACGTTTGTGTTTATGAGCTCAGGGCCCGCCACACGGTAGGTGTTCACTTGCGTAGACTCTTAAAAGCTCCCACTGAGCTGGGACCAGTCAGTGGGAAAGTGAGTTGAATCATCCTTGCCCCTGCTGCCCGGAGCAGCCTAGAATGCACTAGCTAATTATTTGGTGCACCCTGGAGAATTACAGAAATGTTCACACTGTGAAGGAGCAAATGGTGAGAGGCGAGGACCCTTTCAGGATCTCTTCTCCCATTACTTTCAAGACCCATCGGTCCCAACTGGCCTCATGTGGAAAGCAAGCCTATACCTGATTAATACAGGAGAGGAAACAAAACATAGGCCCAGGAGGCCTTTGAGGTGGGAAGGCAAAACCACTGATCTGATGTTCAGTGCCTGGAAGAAATTCCTGTATAGAGCTCACCTGAGTCTGTGGCTTGGCACACAGAGGTTAGGCAATGAGGGGCAGGAGGGGTGGGGGGACAGCAGGATCCATGGAGGTGGCTTCCCCACGTCCCTTCCAGCCTCCCTCTCAGGAGCCCTTTGGTTTCGTAACTCACATGATTCATCCTTTCTGCAGGCGTGAGTCACCCTGAATGGAGGTGGGAGAACGGGAGGTGTGGTGGGAGGCCCAACAGGGACAAGCCAAATCCTTATTCACAAGGGCTCCTACCAGGGGCCCCTCCTGGAACCCAGGGATTGACTTCCCACACGTTCTTCTCTTTTCTGCACTAGATGCAACTTCTCCCACCTGCCTTCCCCTGGCCAAGTGTGGTCAGCTCCCTGGGCAGACACTCGAGGCCTGCACCACACTGCAGAATGCAGGCCCTTTGCATCCCTAGACATGTGCCCACCCCTACCCACTTAAGAGACAGCAGGCCCTGGGGTAAGCGAGGCTGCCCTATCAGGCAGACACATAGCCAGAACCCTCAGCCTGTCTCTTCCTGAGGTCACCCTACCTGTCCCCCGAGAAGGGATGCTGGACTGAGCCAGGGGGTTGGATTAGAGGCCCCACTCTGTAACTTACCAGTAACACATCTGGGCGACACCTGTCACCTTTCTGGCCCCTGTCCCCTGGACTGTCTCGGCTCTGTCCCAGATCCTGTGTTGTACTTCTTCAGGTAGGTGGTCCTCTTCAAAATAATGCTACACTGCACATAATCTAAGTTATTATGAAGCAACTCGTCCCTCCCAAGAGGGTCCCCCCAAGACAGCAGTGATTTTGACAGGCAGAGATAAGGGCTTTTCCATAATAATTTGGTAGATTAAGGGATTCAGCCCACTGAACCGAGGAGCCGAAAATGCATCAGAATTTTTACTTGGTGGGATCTGAATTTATTTTATTAACAGATCTGGTCCTTTCGGGCTAAACTTTGCATTTATTGTAGAAGTGTCTGGACAACTGTCTTGGCTTCAATGTTAGAGGAAGGCCAGCTTCCCAAAATGAACATCCTAAATCAAATCACCTCTTGTGGGTTTCCTATTGATTTACTCGGTGACAGGATTAGCTCAATCACAGAAGTACCAGCCCTTGCACTGTGATAGGATCTGTAATAAAACTTGGCTGGTCTTCCTGCAGGGAGGGAGATTTTTACTCCTTCCTGAGGCTCCAGCTCTCCAGATGGCCTGTGAGGGTCCCACAGCTCGGGGCAGGGGCCAGGGTGGATGAGGGTGAGAGGGCTAGTGGGGACAAGACATGGGCCAGAAAGGTGATTGGAGTCTGGTCGTATTTCAGAAGTTTTTTTTAAAGATTATTTAATTTATTTATTTGAGAGAGAGCGAGAGCATGAGCAGAGGAAGGAAGCAGAGGGAGGGGGGGAAGCAGACTCCCCGCTGAGCAGGGAGCCCGACGCGGGGCTCCATCCCAGGACCCTGAGATCATGACCTGAGCCGAAGGCAGATGCTTCACCGACTGAGCCACCCAGGTGCCCCCATATTTCAGAAGTTTTAGAAAATGCTAATACAGAGATGTGATATTTATACTAGAATCTTCCCAAATCAGACAAGAGGAGGGAGGGATCAGCACTGGGAAGATGTTACTGAATTCCGTGTTCTCGGGCCCACACTTGAGCCCTTCACAGCAAGTACAGCATGGCACAGCTGGGGCCAAGGAATGCCCAGCACTGCCAGGACCGCTGGGCAGCAGAAGGAATCACACAGCCTCCTCGGGTGTGTTGAAACAGAAATTCGATGCAGAAGTTGCATCCGTTTAAGCAACAAACACTTTACTGAGAAATTGCATTTTGGAGCTATGCTCGGTCCAGCGGGCCAGGGGGGGCCTCCCTCAAAGAACGTCTGATGGGCACCACCTTCAGGATATTGGAGGAGAACATGCACTCAAAGCCCAGCTTCACCACGATTCATGTGCTACCTCTGGCACGTTGCTCCAGTATCTTCTGCTGGAAACGGCAGTCATGGTGCTGTCCCCGGGGCCGGGCCCCGGGAGGCCAAGAGGAGCTCATGCATACAGAGCCCCTGGCCCAGCACCTGCTACTGCTGAGTAAGCACTCAACAGTGGTGACAACGGGGACCAGGCTGCTGCTGGGCACCAGGAGCCCTAGAGTGAGGAGGATGGGATGGGCAAGGCTGCACGCTCTGTCCCTCTGTGGGATTCACGGGCATGTGAACATTCAACCCTTCAGCCATGCCTACTTGCATGTTTTCTCAAATTTTAACATCTCGGACAAGGGAGGTCCTAGGAAAGATAGGACCTCTCCCTACCTCCCACCCCTTCACCCCAGTCCCCGAGAAACTTTTCCCTGGTCCCAGGTTTCTACAAACCAAGGGTTCCCCAGCTGGTTCCACTTTCTCCCATTCACACTTCTCTTTTCTCTCCTTTTCATCCATCCCAAATCCCACCCGAGGCTGTTCCCTCTGAGTGGTGGGTCAGGGGTCTTCCCCTTCTCCGTCCTTCTCGGAGCTCTGCCTTCCACACTGTGTTAATGCCCATAGATCTTGATGTCTCCCCAGTGTGGGCTCTGATTCATGTTGGACTCTACTCCTTTTGTCGGGGGTGGGGGGTGGGGGTTGTTTGACCATCTGAGCAGCACAAAGCCCACTCCACTCCTGCCCACTCTTTGCCTCTCTGGTTAGACTTTCCCTTTATATCTAGATACTCATTGTCTTAAGAAAGAGCCTTGTAAAAACTGCTTCTCCTGCAAAACAATTATCTCGCAATTATGTATCTTAGTGTTCCTTTCATAAACTCCCACATGGAAATTTAGTGTCAAACAAGGAATTTAAGAAGCAAAAAAGCAGAAACTCCCTGAGAAGCTCTTCCCCACTAACAATGAGAGCTTTGCAATTTATCTGGTTTCCCTTTTTGCCTTGGCTTCCAGGAGGCTCAGAGCCACGTGTGATAGAAAATCACAATTGTTTATTTCCTCCTCCCCACAGCAGTTAGAATGCCTTTGGGTTTAAGTGCTAGAATACCCAACTAAAATGAACATGAACAGTAAAGATGGAATTTGGTGATAGGTAGAACCAGGGTTGCTAATTCAGCAGCTCAGTGATGTCAGGGCTCAAGATAGCTTTTCTGGGGACGCCTGGGTGCCTCAGTGGGTAAAGGGTCTGCCTTCAGCTCAGGTCATGATCTGGGGTCCTGGGATTGAGCCCTGCATTCAGCCCCTCATCGGGCTCCCTACTCAGTGGGGAGCCTACTTCTCCCTCTCCCACTCCCCCTGCTTGTGTGAGCACACGCACATACACTCTCTCTGTCAAATAAATAAATAAAATCTGTAATTAAAAAAAAAAAAGATAGCTTTTCTGTACTTTGCCTGGCTTTCTCCTCTTGCGCCTAAATCACTCCCTCAGACTGGAGCACTTTGTTCTCTCAAGATAGCATCCAAGGAAAGAAGGCAGGACACCCAGCTTATTTCCCCTCAGGCCCTACTGATCAGAACTGGGTCACAAGCCCACCCCATCTGCCAAGTCATCATTGACCACATGAATGGGTTACCCAGGTTGGTTTGTAGCGATGTTGGTTTTTCTCCTGGGGCAACATTACTGCCCCGGAGTGAGCAAAACCAGAGATCTGTTTGCGAGGGGCTGCTCTAGGTAGGCTGTGGGGTGGGCACCCAGCAGGTTCTACCATCTTTTCTCTGTTTCTATTATATCGCCTTTCTATAGATCTTGCTGGCACAGGGCAGACTACAAATGAATATTTATTGAAAGGAGGGAGAGAAGGAAGGAAGGGAGGGGAGGCTGCCCCGAAGCCAGCCCCCCACCCTCATGCCAAGCAGAGCCTCAGGATCACATTGCACTTTACCCAAGTCTGGCATACCAGCAGCAGGATATACATCTTATTCCTGTGTGAAGACATCACTCCGACTCCAGGCTGAGTTTCGGGTTCATTGCCTAAGTACTCTTCCCGAGTGAGAATAAATTAGAAGTTGGCTCCCTTCATAGTCACGGCAAATGGGGCGAGGCAGAAGATGAGGTGGGAGTCAGGGGTTTGCAGTCACAGGCCAGGGAGAAGAAGAGCTAGACACAAGTCCTTTCTCAACAAGAATCGTTTTGGGAACCAAGGTTTATAAATAGATAGTGGGGAGAGTGCATGCCAGTAGACATAAATGAAGTAGCCTGGCTGCAGAGGGTGGCAGAATTGGCTGTTTGGATTCCTTCTGGAAAGTTCCCCTTCCTGGAAAATAGATCCCACCCTCCAGCTTCTCTCTTCCTCCAAGGAAACAAAGGCCAGAAGGCACAAACACAGTTACTTTTCTGCCCTCCTGCCCCTGGGGAAGGGGGTCTCCCTGCCCCTCTCCAAAGCCACGCCTCCCTTAATTGCCTGGTCCTCATGGCATCCCTCCCTCTGTGGGATCTTGCTCTGCTGGTTGCCCACACTCCTGACCCGTTCATCTTTTCCTCTCCCCAGATCGTTCCCTCAGCAGCATATTTAACGGAGCTCCTCACCCTACACAGGCACCATCACCCCCTTGGCCCTTCATACCATCTCTCTTGCCCTCCTCCTTCCTTCACAGGCAAGGTCCTGGAAAAAGTCACTTCGGTCTTCACCTGAGTGTCACCCTGGACCCAGCTCCCTCCTGACTCAGCAGCTGCATGCGCAGTGGCAATCAACCAACCAAACGCAGCTGGAGAAGAAAGAAAACCACTCTGGGTCTCCCTGGGTGTTCCTCATCACACAACTCCGCAGTCATGTTGAAAACCCAAACCCACTGTTCTCAATGGCTGTTTCTACCTTCTTTCTGCAACTCCCACCCACTCCCCCCACCTTGCTTGCTTCCTTCTTAACTCTTTCCAAGGAGAGACCTCCCCTCCCCCCACCCCACCCCTGCCCTTGCTGTAGGTGGGCACGCCCTGCTCCCTTGGAGCATCTCTACTCCAGTCTCCCCTGACCCCACCCCATCTCACGAGGGTGTCCCTGCGCCAACTGCTGAATTATCTCTGTGCACTTCTCTTGGCTGAGTTTCTCCTGCGGAATTATCTCTGGTTCATGACAAACATGCTATTATTCCATCCATCTTTAAAAAATTTTTAAAAATTAAAAAACCTTGGAAAAAAATGGAAGCTACCCTTCAATTTCCTTTCTTCCCTTCATAGCAAAACAACATGCTCAAAAGAGTTGCCTTCACCCACTGTCTCAGCTTCTCTAACTCCCTGTCTTAAACTCACTTCAATCAGGCCACACCCCCATGCGCTGTCACGGTCACCAGCACCCCCTGAGCTGCTAAATCCAGTGGTCCATTCTGAGGCCTCGTCCTAGAAGCCACACCAGCAGCGTTTGGCAGGCGGAGCCCCTCTTGTCCCCCAAGCATTTCTCCTGCGACCCCCAGGATACCCTTCCCCATCTGCCTGCTTCTCTTCCCAGCTCAGTGGCTGCCCCTCCCAGGCCCCACTGACGTTTCCTTCTTAGCCTCCAGTGCCCAAGCCCCGGTTCTTGGGCTTCTCTCTCCTCGACCCTCACTCCCCTGGTGATGTTAACCATTCCCATAACTGCGGGGACCTGTTACATGCTGACGGTTCCCATTGTGTGTCGCTAACTTGGACGTCGCTCCTGAGCTCCAGGCAGCTGATGACTTTTCCACTGAGGTATCTAAGACGCATCACAAACACCGAGCTCCTGATCTTCCCCCCTCCTCCCCACCCCTACTTTGCCCCATCACAGTAAAGGGCATCTGGTTGTTTCGATGTTGGAAATCCGAGGTGAGTCTGACCACTTCCCACCACTCACTGCTACCATTCTTGTCCCTCGCCTGGCAGAACTCAGTGGCCTCCTAAAATGCCCCCCCATTCTGCCCTTGCCCCCTTGAAACAAGCTTCAACACAGAGGATCACGTGAAAACCAAGGTCAGATAGGCTGTTCCTTGGCTCAGAGTTCTCCCAAGGCCTCTAGTCTCATGTATAGCAAAAATCAAAGTCCTTCTGGAGACCCCAAGGTCTCCTATGATCTCCCCCCACCACACCCCGTGGGGTCTGTCAGATCCTAGAAGAGCATTGAACTATGAGGTTCAGGCTTCCTGACGGAAGTGACTTTTAAGCTGAGCTCAAAGAAATAAACAGTAAGGACCCAAAGGAGGGGACCATCAGTCAGGTCTAAGTGGGAAACTAGAAACCACACCAATTATTCACAGTAAGGGAATTGGGGACACCGGCGAGAGAGAGAAGCTGAGATTAGCACGTTTCCCCCATCCCTAGCTGGGTTACCCAGGTGTCACCCACCTCCCTGCAGGGCACCCGACAGTGGAACCAGTGTGTGCAAAGGCCCTGAGGCTGGAGGAAGGTGGTGTGGTAGAAAAGCTAGCGAGGCAGAGAGGAGGAAATAAAAGGGGACAGGAAGGACAGCCAGAGGCTAGGCTGTTACGGTTCATCAACCCCGGCAAGAATTTGGACTTGATCCCAAGGGGAGTGGAAGGCCGCGGAGGAATGCTCCCACCGCTCCAATCAGCCTCTCCTCAGTGGTTCTCAAACCTGAATCTGTCTGCAGCCTTACTCTGTCTTCAGAGGGCCACACCCTGGTTCCCACATCTCTCTCTCCGTACCCAACACCTTCACTGTCTCAGGCCTCTTAAACCCAGAGCGACCTACATCAGCCTTCTCACCTCCAACCTGCCCAGACCCTGCCCTTGAAGGTCCCCTGTGCCATTCACAGATGTGCGGATCCCTCAGTGACACCAAGTAGTTTCTGCCTGATTCTGGCCTCTCGTCCTCTTTCCTCCCCTTCCCCATGGCCCCCATCCCTGCCGAGGTCCTCGTCGTGCACATGCGGGGTGTCGTGATCACTTCCCACGTGGTAAATCTGGCTCCAGCCTACCGTCCCCCCAGCCCACTGACCTGAGGCTTAGTTCCCTTAGACCATTTCAAGTCTTTGCAGCCATCAGGGTGGAACCCAAGCTCAGGGACCCAGCCCTCACAGCCTTCACCAGCCGGTGCTATCTTTCTTGCTCGTCCTGCCCTGCCATGGGGCCAAATGCTGTTCCCAGCTAACTAGCCATTCAGGCCCGGGCAGCTTGCCTTTCACCACTTCCTCCCTGGGCATGCCTTTCTCGGCTCTCCGCATGCTCAGATTCCTGCTCGCAGGCCTACACCACAGGTCCCCTCCTCTGCGAAGCCTTCCTTAACCGAAAGTACCCCTCCTACGCGCCAGCCCTCCCCGTCTTTGTTCCCAGGCAGAATTGCTCACCCTGGCTATATTGCCTTATGCTTTGTGGCCCAACCATGATGACTGGTCACGGGATCTCTCACGCCCGGCTCAGTGCTCAGCTGGGCGTTTGGTCTCAGTAGCTGCTTCTCATCTCTCAGGGCTCCCTGGGCCACCCTTTCCTCACTGCTAAGATGAATCTTTAGCCCTGGTGGTCTTGCTCTATGCCTGTTTAAATAAGATAGGACCTCGGATCTAGTATTTTCCTCTTCCAGAACCTTGGGGAGGGGATTGGCTGGTCTGATGTGGGTAGGCACTGCAGTGAAGGGAATCCAATAGGTTTAAAAAAAAAAAATCAATTAGAGTCCTGGATTTTTTTCCTACAAATGTGATAGCCAGCTATAATCCTAAATGTCACCCTTTCCAGGTTATCTTTCCCTCAATATTACGTGACAACGATTTTCCTGAAAGAGTCAAGAACGGAAGACCCGATTGTAGATATCCAGGAGCCCAGAAAAGACACGGGGCCAAGGGCGCGAGAGCTGGGTCCCAGTTTCTGCCGGACGGGCCTGTGACCAGGGCAGACTTTCGGCTGGCTGAACTGGGACCACAGGAGTGCAAAGGGGCAATGCGGAAGCGAAATAGGGTCCGTGTGGACGAGAGAAGGCTGGTGACCACAAGGCCCCAAGAAGCAAGACTCACAAAGGCATTCACGTTCCTTTCCACATGCCGCTTTGATTTTCTGCTGATTTTAGTGTAACTTCCTACGGAACTGCCTGAGGGTGGGCCTCTGCGGCCCAGTTGGGCAGTGATGAGGGGTGTGGGCTCTGGGCTGAGCATGGAAACCAGCCTGGCCCTCGCTGGCTGTGTCACTTCCGACAGTTCGCTTTTGATCCCAAGCCTCAGTTTCTTCCGCCGTTCGCGATACTCTAAGTGGTACATCCTTGTGGAGAGCAAGTGAGGTGATCCGTGCAAGATTAGGATAGACCTTGCAGCCCGCAAGCTGGCAACAAACCTCCCCGGGATGTGTGTCCTCGGCCTGGCAGACACTGGCAAGGGGTTGTGGCGACAGCAGAAGCGTGGGGTTGGTGGGCACCATGCCGAGTTACATTTAGATGTTACTAAAACCTAAATGGTCCCTGGTATCCTGCTTGGATCTACGTGGTAGATTTAGGGCTTCCAAAATCCACTCGAGGCTTTTTACATCCTCCTCACTATTTATAGTCTAAGTTCTCCCAAATCACCAACCCAGCCAAAATCCTTCCCGCTGTGTTTTCTCTCCACCCAAGCTCACTGGCAGCCATGTGATCCATGGCCCCAACAAGCCCCTTACTCTGTTTCCTCGAGGAGAGAGATGTGGGATTCCTCTGCCCTTCGCAGGCTCGGCCACACTGACAGCTCAGGGGAGCCTGCCATCCCTCCAGTTCCCCCCATGGAGGTGAACTCCAGGAGCCATACCAGTTTCTGCCATCTGATACTGTCATTTTTAAAGGTGGGAAATTTGGTAAGCAAACAACATTCTGTGGCTCGGATGATTTTGTGTCCGGCTCTTCTTCCTCTGGATTGGAGCCAAGTCCCTTATTCTTATTTTTTCTCTGCCTCCTTATAAGCCCTTTCTCCCTCCATCCTATAAACTTGATCTTGCATTAGAAACCAAATGGAGCAGCGTGATTCTTCCTGAGCACGTAGCCAACGCGGGTCACAGGGGGTCACCGTCGTGAAGAGGGAAATCTAATTCCTCACCCTTGGGAACCTTCTCACTCATGGCCAAACTGTACCTCTCAAAGTTCATGGAGGACTCGCGGCACACAACAGGACACGTGCCAGGAGGTCATGGTATCAGGTTCTGTCCCACAGACTAGGTAAGGAAGGGTCCGAATGGAATAGGAGAGCCCAGGCAGGAATATGAGAGGCAGCATTCACTACGGTTAGAGCAGAGGTTCTTGAACTGACCATCTCGGTTTTCATTCCAGCTCTGCCACTTCCTAGCTGTGTGACCTTGGGCCAATCGGTTAACCTCTCTGGGCCTCAGTTTTTCCAACCGAGCATAAAATGGGCATAACATTCGTGTTCACCTAGAATGAGTCAGCGTAGATCAAGTTCTCTGACTTGGGCCTGGCACTTAGACAGCATCATGTAAGAGCTATGATTCTAAGACCAGAGGTTTGGCGATAACTGATTGCTCCTTGCAAATGTAGATGGTGCGAAAAGTGTCTGTGTGTGCGTGTGCAGCTGTGGTTAGCACAGATGTGTTCTGGGCTGGCCGGCCCCACAGGGCTAGCCTCGAATCTCCACCAGAACAGATGCACAACCCCGGCAGTATCAGCTCCCTGCTGATATGTGCCTGATAAGAAGGAAGGGACCAGGCAAGGAAAGGGAGGAGAAGGGAGGGGTCGAGGAAGAGAAAAACACTCACATTTATTTACTGAGGCCTCTGTAAGGCTTGCGTGTACATCTGCGTCTCATTTGTTTTTAAAACCACCCCGTGCAGTGGTGATCCTTCTTCTCTTTCTACAGATAAAAAAGTGAGGACTCAGAAGGAAGACGGGCCTTGCCTAAGGCCTCCCACCCCCTGAGGTTAAGTGAACTAGCAAATGTTCTCATCGGGGCAGAGGGGGTGGCCGTGAAGGCAGGACACAAAAGACAGAGGGAGGAAGCTGCGTGGTAGCTCAGAGGTCCCTGTCTCTTCCTGCCAAACAGCAAGGGAAATCCTTGGATGCTGATCAAGGCACGAGAAGCCCTGAGGAAAAGGGAAGCTGGCCTACCCATGGGTCAGTTGAAACAGAGGGCAGACGTGGGGGAGTCACTGGTCATGTGTGTCATCCCCGCCCAGGGGCTGTGCTCCTGGGGCCTGGGGAGTCCCTCCAGGACTGCTCTCTGGGGATCAGGAGGCTGCACTGTTGCCCCCTAGAGGAGACAGAAGGAGGGAGAAGCCGTGCCTGAACTCCCCAGCCCACTGAAGCCCCTGAGGGAGGCCAGAGTATCTGAGGTGGGAACAATTTGGGTGGCTGCCAACCCAGGAGCTGCCTTGATTATCTGTGTCACTCTTCAGACCCCCCTGTCAGGGAGAACTCAAAAAAGTGAGTCCCTTGGGTGGTGGCAAAACTGCCCCTTTGGACTAGAAAGACCAGGGTTACACCAACACCTTCTTGCAGAAGCAAGGATGTGGCCACATTGGAGGGCATACATTGTCTGAGTCTGGGGTTAAATGTCTTCTTGAATAGTTGAGGGATTAGCTGGTGAGGTTGACAGATAAATACTAGATGCCCAGTTAAATTTGACTTTCTGATAAACAACTTAAAAAAAAATTTTTTTTTATCCCCGTGGGATATACTTATACTAATGAAATGATTTGTTATTTATCTAAAATTCAAACCTACCTGGCTGTCTTGTGCTTTTATTTGTTAGATAAACAAATCAAATGCTCAATCTGGAATTGGGAGGGCCATCACTAATATTTTAAAAAGAAGTGCCAAACTGAAGTTTTGTTTTAAAAAATTCAGAATACCTTCTGATGGGGCCAGGAATCAAGGTAACTTGAACCATTAAAAGTGCCTCACTTTCATCCTTTTGATACCTCCCTGCTGAGGGGTAAGTCATTCTTTCCGTCCAGGGTCTAGAAATTTCTTCCTGTCCCCAATGTCTGTTTAGAAGTCAAGTCTACCCTTGCCAATAGCATTTGGGTATTGAGTTATACCTTCTTTAAAAAAAAAAGAAAAAGAAAAGAAAAAGGAAAAGTCTTCTCTCCAGGCTGGCATTCAGATGCCCATGAGCTCGGCCATCAAATATGAATATTCTCTTAAAAATAAAAATTATGGTGCACTAAAAAAGGAGCATGTTATGTCAGCACTGGTGATAAGACAATTTATTACCGTCTACAAAAAGAAGGCTCAAACGATGTGGGGGAAGCTGGCTCAGCGAGCTGTAAATTATGAGCCATTCTCTTAGTGGCAGAAATAAAGCCTCTTGTCAGTCACTGCACTCTTCCCTTGACAGTCCAGCAGGCTGCTGGGAGCGGGCAGTCAGAATTATATGCCCATTACCTGCGAGAGCTGCCCCATTCTGCTTCTCCGGGCTCACCCCCCAACACTCCCGGGCGAGCCCTTGTGTGGTCTCTACTCACGTCTTCAGGACACATGTCCTTTTTGACATGAAAAAAATAACAAGTGTGTATGGTCTTCTAGCAGGCAGAAAGAAAGCAAGAAAGCAAGACCTGAGTTCAGTGGAAAAGGAGCAGAATTCCAGACCAGAGGCCTCAGCAGAACTCCCCGCCTCGAGGGAGACTCCGTTGGCCTCTCTGAGCTGGGCCTTCCTTGGCTGGAAGATGGAGTGGGGCTGAAAGGGCAAGGCAAGAGGTAGCTCAGCTTCCGCACGTGGTGTGCTGGGGTGCTGCTTGTGAGGTGGTCTGCCTCTTGTGCTGGGAGGGGCTCACAAAGGGCCAGGGGGAACCTGTGGGAGACGTTGAGAGAGGCTTCCTTTACCTAAACTCCAAGAAGGTGAACTCACAGGGACTCCCAGGGCCAGCTGCACAAATCCAGAATTCCGTGTAAGCAAATCCCGCTCCCACGGACCCCAACCCTGCCTCGATGAAGCTGGTGATTGCCCCACATCCTCCCCACCCCATCCAGCCGTGGACTCACGACCTTCCAAGAACAATCTGTACCATTAACCCCCTACTATGAGGGCAGAATTTTAAGTACCCCTCAGAAGAGTACTCTTGGGAGCTCACTGCCTGAGACATAACTGGACATGCACACCATGAACCAATAACATGGATAATTGCTAGGACATAAATATGGTTACATGAGTCTATTGCATATGAGAATAGGGTTACATGTTTTCATAGAATGCTTGAGGGATGAATTGGCAGGGTGGCCAGATAAATACTAGGTGCCCAGTTAAGTTTGAATTTCAGATAAACAATGAAAAAAAATTTTTTTTAAGATTTTATTGATTTATTTGAGACAGAGTGAGCGAGAGAGAGAGCATGAACGGGGTGGAGGGGCAGAGGAAGAGGGAGAAGCAAACTCCCCGCTGAGCAGGGAGCCAGACGTGGGGCTCAATCCCAGGACCCTGGGATCATGACCTGAGCTGAAGGCAGACGCTTAACCCACTGAGCCACCCAGGCACCCTGAAAAAAATTTTTCTTGAGTATATATCCCACACAATCTCTGAGATATACTTATATTAATATAATGATTTGTTATTCATTTAAAATTCAAACTTACCTGGCTATCCTGTACTTTTCTTTGCTAAATCCGGCAACCCTTGGTGGGGGTCAAATACTCCAACTAGAATTGGGGAGGGCAGTGTATCGCTAACATTTTAAAAACAAACGTCAAGCTAAGGTTTTGGTTTTAAAATTCAGAACACGGGGCGCCTGGGTGGCTCAGTCATTAAGCGTCTGCCTTCGGCTCAGGTCATGATCCCAGGATGCTGGGATCGAGCCCCACATCGGCTCCCTGCTTGGCGGGAAGCCTGCTTCCCTCTCCCATTCCCCCTGCTTGTGTTCCCTCTCTCGCTATCTCTCGCTCTCTGTCAAATAAATAAATAAAATCTTAAAAAAAAATAAAATAAAAAATAAATAAAATTCAGAACACTTTCTGATGGGGCTAGGAAGCGAGGCAACCCAAACCCTGAAGGGTGGCTTGCTGAGCTCAGGTGTGGCCCATTAGGCATCTAGACAGATTAAAATAAAACAAAAATAAGTAAGAACAAAGAAAGAGACAGAGAGGAAGAGAGCTCACAACTAGGTGGGACATCTGAGACCATCCTAATAACCCCGGGGGCCTCAGGCAGCAGGATCCATGGGAGAAATGGTGGCTGGGAGCGTGCACACGTTAGGGAAGCTTTGTGAGCTAGTATATCTGGAAGGGTTTGGGTGACCTGGGGAAGAACCCCTTTGCCTTCGCATCCTGGCCTCAGTGGGCTCCGTGGTGGGGAAGGGCAGAGTTGAGAAAGGCCCATTCTCCAGAGCCTGGAAGGGCCCAGGCCAGGAACACCAAGCACCAGCACCATTTGCTATGCTCGTTCCTCAGCCTCCTCTCTGCGCCCCACTCTGCTCTCACCATCAACTCCCCCACTACCTCGGCCAAATGGGCACTTGTCCAACTCACAAGCACCCATCCCAGACAGTTCTTATTTCTTCTAGTTTGTCATTTCCCTTAATGTCTTATCGGTCCTCCTCGATTTTTCAAAGATGTTTTTCCTTTCTTGCTTGCTGCTTATTTCCCTTTCCTCCCACCCCCAAATGGTTTTCTGATGGTCAGCGAGACCCTTGTCTCTCTGTATAACACAAGGTGGATTCCCAGTCTGTCGCCCTATCTGGCCTGTAAGGCAGAACCTTTCCGTGAACTTTATTCGGATGGAGCAGCTAAGAGCAGCATGGCCACTGGGGGCTCGGCAGCAGCTCTGTGCTACCATAGCATGAGATACTCTTTGCTTATGAGAACCAATTTGTTAGGGCAGCTCAGACACCAGGCAGGAGGCCATGGGGACACACACTGCCCTCTGCAATGAGGAGTCCAGCACGGCGGAGAAAATGTCACCGACACTGTCTTCTAGCTTCAAATGTTAGGTTGTTGAGGTAAAGTGGGAAAGGGCAGGGTTATGGACAATTTTTCTTTTTCTTTTTAGGTTGCAAACTATTAACTGTAGTTCAGTATTAACCAGCCCATTTAAGGGTCTATAGAATAATGACAATGTTCAAGCCAACAATGTCAAGGTTGCAAGCACTCCCAGGGCTGTCTGAGTCATGGGTTAAATAGAATCCATGACAGAGTATTTTACTGAACTGTTTTCTAATTACCTGAAAATTGGTCATTCGTGTCTGCCATACACAGTGATGTGCCAACCACACGGTCTGAATAATCTGTACTTTGTCAGGATTACAGAAGGCTGGCTGTACCTGCCATCTCTGGGCCGAGAATTCTTTCTATTCTCGATTATTTTGTGCTTTTGCCCAGAGAAAAATGATGGATCAAGGCAGAGAAGCAGGTAACGGGCCATCCCCAAATAAGCACGTTCAAAGACAAAGAGTTATCGAAATGTCACAAACTTTTGCTACCAGCCCATCATTTGAATGCTTTTCCAGACAAGAGCATCTGTAGTGACATTCTCCCCTCTCTGAGCTCCATCAGGCAAGGGGAGACTCCCTGCTGACCATCACCAGGGACACGGACTAAATTCTGAAAGGGTGGGTTATTCCTGAGCACCTGAGGAATAGTTAAGATGTGTCATGTCAGGGGGCGCCTGGGTGGCTCAGTCGTTAACCGTCTGCCTTCAGCTCAGGTCATGATCCCAGGGCCCTGGGATCGAGCCCTGCATCGGGCTCCCTGCTCAGCGGGAAGCCTGCTTCTCCCTCTCCCACTCCCCCTGCTTGTGTTCCCTCTCTCGCTGTGTCTCTCTCTGTCAAATAAATAAATAAAATCTTAAAAAAAAAAAAAAGATGTGTCATGTCAGTAGGTGTCTGGGCAATTTTTAGATCAAGCATTAATAGCCTACGATGGCCCCAATAATTCTCTCACATTGTTGTGATTCTGCTCTTACCTTCTTAGTATGCTTTGCATAAAGGCAGTGTGGCTTCTTAGTTTATGTGATGCAGCAATGCACACTGACCTCCACGCAAATACACTTCACCCGGGGCCTTTCCTATAGATGCCAGGCAAAATGTCCAGCCCCCAGTCCCAAAGGGAAGAATAACCAAGTGGTCATGAAAACCAAGAAAAATGCGGGGGCGGAGCAAGATGGCGGAGGAGTAGGAGACCTGGATTTCGTCTCCTCTCAGGAATTCAGCTGGATAGGGATCAAACCATTCTGAACACCTACAAACTCAACAGGAGATCGAAGAAAAGAAGAGCAACAACTCTCTCATCAGAAAAGCGACCACTTTCTGGAAGGTAGGACGTGCGGAGAAGTGAATCCGAGGCGATATTCGGGAGGATAGACGGCGGGGGAGGGGCCTCCGTCCGCCACTTCTGGCAAGTGATAGAACCACGGAGCACAAAATCGGAACTTTTAAAAGTCTGCTCCGCCGAGGGACGTCACTCTGGTGGCTAAGCAGGGTGGAACCCTCCGGGACAGTGTGGTCTCAGGACCCACGGGTCACAGAAAGACCAGGGGTGCCTGAGTATGGCAGAGCTCCCAGGTAACGGAGCAGGGAAGCCGGCTGCAGAGGCAGAGCCCAGGTGCGGGCTCTCAGCTCGGGGTTGCCATAAACCGTGATCCGCGGCACAGTCGGGCCACTGCTCCTCCAGCAGGGACCCAACAAGCGGCAGATCCGGGGAGACTCACCTTCCTCCCCCGGGAGGAGCCGCGCGGGAGTGCACCGCAGGGATCTGCTGGGTTTGGAGACTCCACCCGGGGTCGGGTGCCAGAGATAGAAACGCGCGGTCACAGGCCGGGTGAGCACGGAGTGCGGCCGGAGACCGGGGAGACGGGAGTGACTGACGGCTTTTCTCTGGGGGCTCACTGAGAAGCGGGGCCCCGAGTTCTCGGCTCCTCCAGGGCGGAGATTGGGAGGCCGCCATTTTCACTCTCTGCCTCCAAAACTGTACGGAAAGCTCACAGGGAACAAAAGCCCCAGAGAGCAAACCCGAGCAGATTACTTAGCTGGGAGGGGGCAAGGGCGGGGCAATTCCGCCTCCCGGCAGAGACATTTGGAAACCACGGCAACAGGCCCCTCCCCAGAAGATCAGCGAGAACAGCCAGCCAAGACCAAGTTTACCGATCAATGAGAACGGCAGAACTCCAGCGCTACGGTAATACAGCACATAGAATCCATGGCTTTTTTACCATGGTTCTTTAGTCTTTCAAAGTTAATTTTTTTAAACTGTCTTTTTTTCTTTTTTTTTTTTTGAATTTTTCTTTTTCCCTTTTTCAACCAACATCTTATCCATCCCTTTTTTTAAAAAACATTTTTATTTTTCATTTTTAGAGTCATATTCTATCCCTTCATAGTAGTTACCTGTATTTTTGGCATATATATATAAGTTGTTCTCTCTTTAAAATTTTGAGATAGTTTCTTTTAACAGATTAAAATATACCCTAAATCTCTAGTATATGGTTTTTTCTACTCCCCTGCCTGATCACATTCTCTCCCTTTTTTTTTCTTTTTTCTTTTTTTAAATCCTCTTCTTTCTTTTTTCAAACAACTTCTTATCAATTCCTTTTATAAAATTTTTTATAATTTCCATCTTTACAGTCATATTCCATCCCTTCATCATATCAACCCTTATTTTTGTACATATATAAGTTTTTCTTTCTTTAAAATTTTGGGAGGCACTTTCTTCTAACAGACCAAAATACAACCCAAATCTAGTGTGTGGCACTGATCTATATACCAGCCTGATCATATTTGATCACATTCTGGTTTTTGTTGTTGTTGTTGTTTTGTTTTGTTTGTTTTTATCTTTATCTTTTTCTTTTTCTTTTTTCTCTCTTTCCGTTTCTTTTTCCACTGCTTCAGGTCTTTTCTGATTTGTTTAGAGTATATTTTCTGGGGACGTTGTTACTCTGCTAGCATTTTGTTCTCTCATTAATCTATTCTCCTCTGCACAAAATGACAAGATGGAAAAAATCACCTCAACAAAAAGAACAAGAGGTAGTACCAACTGTCAGGGACCTACTCAATACGGACATTAGTACGATGTCAGATCTAGAGTTCAGAATCATAACTTTAAAGATACTAGCTGGGCTTGAAAAAAACATGGAAGTTATTAGAGAAACCCTTTCTGGAGAAATAAAAGAACTAAAATCTAACCAAGTAGAAATCAAAAAGGCTATTAATGAGGTGCAATAAAAAATGGGGGCACTAACTGCTAGGATAAATGAGGCAGAAGAGAGAATCAGTAATATAGAAGACTAAATGATGGAAAATAAAGAAGCTGAGAAAAAGAGAGATAAACAACTACTGGATCACAAGGGCAGAATTCGAGAGATAAGCGATACCATAACATGAAACAACATTAGAATAATTGGGATCGCAGAAGATGAAGAAAGAGAGAGAGGGGCAGAAGGTATAATGGAGCAAATTATAGCAGAGAACTTCCCTAATTTGGGGAAGGAAACAGGCATCAAAATCCAGGAAGCACAGAGAACCCCTCTCAAAATCAATAAAAATAGGTCAACACCCCGACATCTAATAGTAAAACTGACGAGTCTCATAGACAAAGAGAAAATCCTGAAAGCAGCTCGGGAGAAGAGATATGTAACCTACAAGGGTAGAAACATTAGACTGGCAATAGACCTATCCACAGAGACCTAGCAGGCCAGAAAGGACTGGCAGGATATATTCAGAGCACTAAATGAGAAAAATATGCAGCCAAGAATACTATATCCAGCTAGACTGTCATTCAAAATGGAAGGAGAGATAAAGAGCTTCCAGGACAAACAAAAACTAAAGGAATTTGTAAACACAAAACCAGGCCTACAAGAAATATTGAAAGGGGTCCTCTAAGCAAAGAGAGAGCCTAAAAGCAACATAGACCAGAAAGGAACACAGATAATATACGGTAACACTCACCTTACAGGCAATACAATGGCACTAAATTCCTATCTTTCAATAGTTACCCTGATTGTAAATGGGCTAAATGCCCTAATCAAAAGACACAGGCTATCAGACTGGATTAAAAAACAAGACCCATCAATATGCTGTCTGCAAGAGACTCATTTTAGACCCAAAGACACCCCCAGATTGAAAGTGAGGGGGTGGAAAACCATTTACCATGCTAATGGACACCAAAAGAAAGCTGGGGTGGCAATCCTTATATCAGACAAATTAGATTTTAAACCAAAGACTGTAATAAGAGATGAGGAAGGACATTATATCCTACTTAAAGGGTCTATCCAACAAGAAGATCTAAAAATTGTAAATATCTATGCCCCTATCAGGGGAGCAGCCAATTATATAAGGCAATTAATAACAAAAGCAAAGAAACACATCGACAACAATACAATAATAGTGGGGGACTTTAACACCCCCATCACTGAAATGGACAGATCATCTAAGCAACAGATCAACAAGGAAATAAAGACTTTAAATGACACACTGGACCAAATGGACTTCACAGACCTATTCAGAACATTCCATCCCAAAGCAACGGAATACACATTCTTCTCTAGTGCCCATGGAACATTCTCCAGAATAGATCACATCCTAGGTCATAAATCAGGTCTCAACTGGTACCAAAATTTTGGGATCATTCCCTGCCTATTTTCAGACCACAATGCTTTGAAACTGTAACTCAATCACAAGAGGAAAGTCGGAAAGAACTCAAATACATGGAGGCTGAAGAGCATCCTACTGAAGAATGAATGGGTCAACCAGGAAATTAAAGAAGAATTAAAAAAATACATGGAAACCAATGAAAATGAAAACACAACTATTCAAAACCTTTGGGATGCAGCAAAGGCAGTCCTAAGAGGAAAGTATATAGCAATACAAGCCTTTCTCAAGAAACAAGAAAGGTCTCAAGTACACAACCTAACCCTACACCTAAAGGCGCTGGAGAAAGAACAGCAAATAAAGCCTAAACCCAGCAGGAGAAGAGAAATCATAAAGATCAGAGCAGAAATCAATGAAATAGAAACTAAAAGAACAGTAGAACAGATCAACGAAACTAGGAGCTGGTTCTTTGAAAGAATTAACAAGATCGATAAACCCCTGGCCAGACTTATCAAAAAGAGAAGAGAAATGACCCAAATCAACAAAATCATGAATGAAAGAGGAGAGATCACAACCAACACCAAAGAAATACAAACAATTATAAGAACATATTATGAGCAACTCTATGCCAGCAAATTAGATAACCTGGAAGAAATGGATGCATTCCTAGAGATGTATCAACTACCAAAACTGAACCAGGAAGAAATAGAAAACCTGAACAGACCTATAACCACTAAGGAAATTGAAGCAGTCATCAAAAATCTCCCAAAAAACAAAAGCCCAGGGCCAGATGGCTTCCCAGGGGAATTCTACCAAACATTTCAAGAAGAATTAATACCTATTCTTCTGAAACTGTTCCAAAAAATAGAAATGGAAGGAAAACTTCCAAACTCGTTTTATGAGGCCAGCATTACCTTGATCCCAAAACCAGACAAAGACCCCATCAAAAAGGAGAATTACAGACCAATATCCCTGATGAACATGGATGCAAAAATTCTCACCAAAATACTAGCCAATAGGATCCAACAGTACATTAAAAGGATTATTCACCATGACCAAGTGGGATTTATCCCTGGGCTGCAAGGTTGGTTCAACATCTGCAAATCAATCAATGTGATACAATACATTCATAAAAGAAAAAACAAGAACCATATGATCCTCTCAATAGATGCAGAAAAAGCATTTGACAAAGTACAGCATCCTTTCTTGATTAAAACTCTTCAGAGTATAGGGATAGAGGGCACATACCTCAGTATCATAAAAGCCATCTATGAAAAACCTACAGCGAATATCATTCTCAATGGGGAAAAACTGAGAGCTTTCCACCTAAGGTCAGGAATGCGGCAGGGATGTCCACTATCACCACTGCTATTCAACATAGTATTGAAAGTCCTAGCCACAGCAATCAGACAACAAAAAGAAATCAAAGGCATC
>NC_058411.1:118362066-118380093 GCF_002201575.2 Neomonachus schauinslandi | reverse complement strand
CTAATAGTAAAACTTATGAGTGTCAGAGACAAAGAGAAAATCCTGAAAGCAGCTCGGAAGAAGAGATATGTAACCTACAAGGGTAGAAACATTAGATGGCAACAGACCTATCCACCGAGACCTGGCAGGCCAGAAAGGACTGGCAGGATATCTTCAGAGCACTAAATGAGAAAAATATGCAGCCAAGAATACTATATCCAGCTAGGCTGTCATTGAAAATTGAAGGAGAGATAAAAAGCTTCCAGGACAAACAAAAACTAAAGGAATTTGCAAACAAAAAACCAGCCCTACAGGAAATCTTGAAAGGGGTCCTCTAAGCAAAGAGAGAGCCTAAAAGCAACATAGACCAGAAAGGAACACAGACAGTATACGGTAACAGTCACCTTACAGGCAATACAATGGCACTAAATTCCTATCTTTCAATAGTTACCCTGAATGTAAATGGGCTCAATGCCCCAATCAAAAGACACAGGCTATTAGACTGGATTAAAAAACAAGACCCATCGATATGCTGTCTGCAAGAGACTCATTTTCGACCCAAAGACAGCCCCAGATTGAAAGTGAGGGGGTGGAAAACCATTTACCATGCTAATGGACACCAAAAGAAAGCTGGGGTGGCAATCCTTATATCAGAGAAATTAGATTTTAAACCAAAGACTGTAATAAGAGATGAGGAAGGACACTATATCCTACTTAAAGGATCTATCCAACAAGAAGATCTAGCAATTGTAAATATCTATGCCCCTAACATGGGAGCAGCCAATTATATAAGGCAATTAATAACAAAAGCAAAGAAACACATCGACAACAATACAATAATAGTGGGGGACTTTAACACCCCCCTCACTGAAATGGACAGATCATCTAAGCAAAAGATCAACAAGGAAATAAAGACTTTAAATGACACACTGGACCAAATGGACTTTACAGACATATTCAGAACATTCCACCCCAAAGCAACGGAATACACATTCTTCTCTAGTGCCCATGGAACATTCTCCAGAATAGATCACATCCTAGGTCATAAATCCGGTCTCAACCGGTACCAAAAGATTGGAATCATTCCCTGCCTATTTTCAGACCACAATGCTTTGAAACTAGAGCTCAATCACAAGACAAAAGTCAGAAAGAACTCAAATACATGGAGGCTAAAGAGCATCCTATTGAAGAACGAATGGGTCAACCAGGAAATTAAAGAAGAATTAAAAAAATATATGGAAACCAATGAAAATGAAAACACAACTATTCAAAATCTTTGGGATGCAGCAAAGGCAGTCCTAAGAGGAAAGTATATAGCAATACAAGCCTTTCTCAAGAAGCAAGAAAGGTCTCAAGTACACAACCTAACCCTACACCTAAAGGAGGGGGAGAAAGAACAGCAAAGAAAGCCTAAACCCAGCAGGAGAAGAGAAATAATAAAGATCAGAGCAGAAATCAATGAAATAGAAACCAAAAGAACAGTAGAACAGATCAATGAAACTAGGAGCTGGTTCTTTGAAAGAATTAACAAGATTGATAAACCCCTGGCCAGACTTATCAAAAAGAGAAGAGAAATGACCCAAATCAACAAAATCATGAATGAAAGAGGAGACATCACAACCAACACCATAGAAATACAAACAATTTTAAGAACATATTATGAGCAACTCTATGCCAGCAAATTAGATAACCTGGAAGAAATGGATACATTCCTAGAGATGTATCAACTACCAAAACTGAACAAGGAAGAAATAGAACACCTGAACAGACCTATAACCACTAAGGAATTTGAAGCAGTCATCAAAAATCTCCCAACAAACAAAAGCCCAGGGCCAGATGGCTTCCCAGGGGAATTCTACCAAACATTTCAAGAAGAATTAGTACCTATTTCTTCTGAAACTGTTCCAAAAAATAGAAATGGAAGGAAAACTCCCAAACTCATTTTATGAGGCCACGATTACCTTGATC
Source organism: Neomonachus schauinslandi (assembly GCF_002201575.2). Classification (NCBI taxonomy): domain Eukaryota; kingdom Metazoa; phylum Chordata; class Mammalia; order Carnivora; family Phocidae; genus Neomonachus; species Neomonachus schauinslandi. Next base: position 118,378,146 of record NC_058411.1, on the reverse strand, counting down.
CCCAAACCAGACAAAGACCCCCTCAGAAAGGAGAATTACAGACCAATATCCCTGATGAACATGGATGCAAAAATTCTCACCAAAATACTAGCCAATAGGATCCAACAGTACATTAAAAGGATTATTCACCACGACCAAGTGGGATTTATCCCTGGGCTGCAAGGTTGGTTCAACATCCACAAATCAATCAACGTGATACAATACATTAACAAAAGAAAAAACAAGAATCATATGATCCTCTCAATAGATGCAGAAAAAGCATTTGACAAAGTACAGCATCCTTTCTTGATCAAAACTCTGATTCAGAGTATAGGGATAGATGGTACATACCTCAATATCATAAAAGCCATCTATGAAAAACCTACAGCAAATATCATTCTCAATGGGAAAAAACTGACAGCTTTCCCCCTAAGGTCAGGAACGCAGCAGGGATGTCCACTATCACCACTGCTATTCAACATAGTATTAGAAGTCCTAGCCACAGCAATCAGACATCAAAAAGAAATCAAAGGCATCCAAATCGGCAAAGAAGAAGTCAAACTCTCACTCTTTGCAGATGATATGATACTTTATGTGGAAAACCCAAAAGACTCCACCCCAAAACTGCTAGAACTCATACAGGAATTCAGTCAAGTGGCAGGATATAAAATCAATGCACAGAAGTCAGTGGCATTCCTATACACCAACAACAAGACAGAAGGAAGAAAAATTAAGGAGTCAATCCCATTTACAATTGCACCCAAAACCGTAAGAAACCGAGGAATAAATCTAACCAAAGAGGCAAAGGATCTGTACTCAGAAAACTATAAAATACTCATGAAAGAAATTGAGGAAGACACAAAGAAATGGAAAAACATTCCATGTTCATGGATTGGAAGAACAAATATTGTGAAGATGTCAATGCTACCTAGAGCAATCTACACATTCAATGCAATCCCCATCCAAATACCATCCACTTTTTTCAAAGAAATGCAACAAATCATCCTAAAATTTGTATGGAACCAGAAAAGACCCCGAATAGCCAGAGGAATGTTGAAAAAGAAAAGCAAAGCTGGCGGCATCACAATTCCGGACTTCCAGCTCTATTACAAAGCTGTCATCATCCAGACAGTATGGTACTGGCACAAAAACAGACACATAGATCAATGGAACAGCATAGAGAGCCCAGAAATGGACCCTTAACTCTATGCCTAACTAATCTTTGACAAAGCAGGAAAGAATGTCCAATGGCAAAAAGACAATCTCTTCAACAAATGGTGTTGGGAAAATTGGACAGCCACATGCAGAAGAATGAAACTGGACCATTTCCTTACACCACACACAAAAATAGACTCCAAATGGTTGAAAGACCTCAATGTGAGACAGGAATCCATCAAAATCCTAAAGGACAACACAGGCAGCAACCTCTTCGACCTCAGCCACAGCAACTTCTTCCTAGAAACATCACCAAAGGCAAGGGAAGCAAGGGCAAAAATGAACGATTGGGACTTCATCAAGATAAAAAGCTTTTGCACAGCAAGGGAAGCAGTCAACAAAACCAAAAGACAATCAACAGAATGGGAGAAGATATTTGCAAATGACATATCAGATAAAGGACTAGTATCCAAAATGTATAAAGAACTTATCAAACTCAACACCCAAAGAACAAAGAATCCAATCAAGAAATGGGCAGAAGACATGAACAGACATTTTTCCAAAGAAGACATCCAAATGGCCAACAGACACATGAAAAAGTGCTCAATATCACTTGGCATCAGGAAAATCCAAATCAAAACCTCAATGAGAACCACCTCACACCAGTCAGATTGGCTAAAATTAACAAGTCAGGAAATGACAGATGTTGGCGGGGATGTGAAGAAAGGGGAACCCTCCTACACTGTTGGTGGGAATGCAAGCTGGTGCAGCCACTCTGGAAAACAGTATGGAGGTTCCTCAAAAAGTTGAAAATAGAGCTACCATACGATCCAGCAATTGCACTACTGGGTATTTACCCCAGAGATACAAAAGGAGGGATCCAAAAGGGTACGTGCACCCCAATGTTTATAGCAGCAATGTCCACAATAGCCAAACTGTGGAAAGAGCCAAGATGTCCATCGACAGATGAATGGATAAAGAAGAAGTGGTATATATATACAATGGAATATTAGGCAGCCATCAGAAGGAATGAGATCTTGCCATTTGCAACGACGTGGATGGAACTGGAGGGTATTATGCTGAGCGAAATAAGTCAAACAGAGAAAGACATGTATCATATGACCTCACTGATATGAGGAATTCTTAATTGCAGGAAACAAACTGAGGGTTGCTGGAGTGGGGGGTGGGGTGGGAGGGATGGGGTGACTGGGTGATAGACACTGGGGAGGGTATGTACTCTGGTAAGCGCTGTGAATTGTGCAAGACTGTTGAATCTCAGATCTGTACCTCTGAAACAAATAATGCAATATATGTTAAGAAAAAAAAAGAAAATAGCAGGAGGGAAGAATGAAGGGGGGAAATCGGAGGGGTAGACGAACCATGAGAGACGATGGACTCTGAAAAACAAACTCAGGGTTCTAGAGGGGAGGGGGTTGGGAGGATGGGTTAGCCTGTTGGTGGGTATTAAAGAGGGCACGTTCTGCATGGAGCACTGGGTGTTATGCACAATGAATCATGGAACACTACCTCTAAAACTAATGATGTAATGTATGGGGATTAACATAATAAAAAAATTTTTAAATAAATAAAAAAATAAATGAAATGTTTATTAAAAATACATCTCCTAATATTTGTTTTATTCTTGTTTTGGTTTTTCTTCTTTGATCTGTATGCTCGTTTTTTTGTGGTGGTGGTAGTGATCATTTTTTATATTATCCTTTTTATTCAAATCCTTTATGTATCTTTTAAAAAATTTAACTATCCTCTTCTCCTTTCATTTCTCTTTTTTTTAAGATTTTATTTATTTATTTGAGAAAGAGAGAATGAGAGAGAGAGCATGCATGAGAAGGGGTAGGGTCAGAGGGAGAAGCAGACTTCCCACTGAGCAGGGAGCCTGATGTGGGACTCAGTCTTGGGACTCCAGGATCATGACCTGAGCCGAAGGTAGTTGCTTAACCAACTGAGCCACCCAGGTGCCCCTTCTTTCATTTTTCTTAAGACATAACCTGTTGTGATTATTTGTCTGTGTTTATTTATCAAATGCAGTTCTTTTAAAAATATTTCCCCTCAGTTCTGTTAATCAATATTCTGTCATCTTTTGTGTCATTTTCTTAATCAATTATTTTAAAATATCAGGATATACATTTCATTTATATACATTTGCATATTTTTAAAGTCTTTTATCAAAATGTTTTTCTGGCATGATTTTAATTTCTGTTTTCTATAAAAGTTTTGTATGATCTCAATCTTTTGCTTTTACTGAGTTTACGTGAAATTTGGTTCTTCTAAACTTGCAGAATGGAGGTATGATTTAGAATCGTTTCTCATCACAGTTCTCAAATAATGTGGTGGATTTTGATGTGTCTACTTGATAAGACCAAACTGTGTTTTCTAGTATTCTCTTCACTGTATTTTTCTGGCTAGGGCAGGGCGATTCTCCTGGGAGATTTGGAAAGAAGAAGTAAAACAGCAACAAATTTGTAGCTCACATGTATTGTTGCTGATTTGCTGAGCTCACCTTGTCGTCATGAAGCAGAGACAGGCTCCACTTTCCCCTGGATCCTCCTTCAACTTCTCCAACTCCTGGGCCAGGAATATGTTTAGCTCCATGGCAAAGAGGCTTTGCATGATGCCCATAGCACTAGTTTCAAAGGCAACAAGATTCAACACAGGTTTCAGTCCATTCTTATGAGATTCCAGTATATGCTTTTGAGTTCTGGCTAATTCTTGCTCCCCCCCCACCACATACATGCATCTTCCAGTCCTGATCACCTGCCCTGAGAACTTCAGACTCCAGCATCAGGTACAAGGACACCAGCCTTACAAAGTCTGCTTAACTGGCTCCCAGAATTTGACCTTATGCTAGTTCTCACACACTCATACACACACACACACACACACACATATCCTGGTGGTTCTGCTTCTCTGAACCTTGATTGCTGATACAAATAACTTCTTTGGTTGCTTTTGAGAAGTGTTGGAAAATGCGACATCATGCTTTCTGAAAGAGTCTGACTGTTTTCTTCCCCCACTTATAATCTGGACTCTCTTTTCCCTTTGCTTCTATTGTCCCTACCCAGTTCAATTTGGACTATTTTCTTAGCAGTTTCCTTTCTGTGTGGGGCTTTGTCTTGGAAGGGAGATTTGCTTATTATTATTGAGAGTTTGTAAGATCTAATCTGTGCTGGTCCTTTCAGATCTTACTGAAATCTTTGTGCCCTCCTTGCTTTAAGAGTGAGCAAATCCCACCCCCGCCCCACCCCCAGTTCAGCTGCTTTCAAAAGCTGGCCTGCTGGGATTTCTAGAAAGTAACCATTGACAAGGTTTACCACATAATTTAGTAGGGCCTCTTGTTAAAAAAACAAAGAAAAGGCTCTTTCCTTTTCTCTGTGATCTCTCTTTCTCAACCTGTCATGGTGGGTTTTATTTGCTATTTCATGTTGTATTTGCTTGAGCATAGGGATACTTGGAAGGTGAGTGAGGCCCTCAGATGCACCCAGAGCCCTAGTCTGCAGTTCACCTCACAGACTGCCTGCATCCTGTGCCAGGTCCCAGCTGGGGTGGAGGGTGGTTGTGGTCTTTGGGCATGGGTGGGTAGGTAGACTGCTGAGAACCCATCCAAGAGCGGCAGGAAGGCCATGGGAAGCGGGACCACACATGAGCTAAGTCTCCAAACTCCCAACGTAAGCTCCACTATCCCATTAGACAAATTCAGAAATCATTAAGACAGCAACTGCCAATCATCAACCTCCAAGCTGGAGCCCTTCTGAGTGTGAGATCCTGTGCATCTGCACTGGTCATGTGCCCATGAAGTTGCACTGCCTGGTGGTGATATTGAAGGTGTCAGACCCATCAAATGCCCACTGTTTCCCTCAGCTGACACCATGCCTATCTTTTGGAAGGTAGTGTTTTGCTTCATGATCTTGTGTTCTGGAGTTCTTAGGAATACTGGACTCTCTAGCTCTATTTCAGAGGTTGTCTACAGAATTTGGGTCTTGCTATCCCCACTTATGTGTGTTCACAGGGATTTGGAGAGATTCAAAATGAATACTACTAGTTACACCATCTTCTCAGAGGCCTGGGAAAAATATCTTAATTGCCTATAATTTTTTACTTTAATAGTTGTTTACATTCAGCCCTTTGCAGATATTATTCCACAGGGTTCTGGTAATTGTTTTCACAAAATCCACCACTATTCTGTATCATTTTAAGTACTTACTTTGTCTTTTCTCTTCCAAAGATTTTATTAGATATAATCTTCACTTTCACTAGAAGACGCCTTGCTGTGTATATTTTCACTTATTCTGCACAATACTCAGAGCAAATTTTAATTTGAGAGCTCCTTGCCTTAGAAAATATTCTCCGATACTACCTCTTCTAAAATTGCTTTTCTACCATTTTTTCTCCAGTCTTTTATTCTGAAACTCCAGCCAGATTTATATTGGAGACTTTTATTGTCTCCTCTCTTTAAAGCCTGTCCTTTCATTAACTTTTCTTCCCTCTGTGACTCCGAGGTGAGATACAGGTAGGTGGACTGTATTCCCCAATCTGCTGACCTCTGGGGCAGACGATTGACTCTATTAGCTTTAGAGTGGTTCACGCATGTTGTTCCCTTTCACTTTCCAAAGTGTCTCTGTTTGGATGGTAAATCCTATGATCCTCAGTTTTAAATTCTAATTCACTCATTGTCTAGATATATTTTGTCAGTTGAAGCTCTGTAAATGTCATTGTTCACTTTCATTATTTTTCATTATGTCCACTTGATCTTATTTCATTTTTGCCTGCTTTGTTTCATAATTTTTTGTTCTTTTGATAATCATATCCCTTTCTTTATCTCTGAGAGTCCTAAACAAACACCCAGGCTTGGAGCTAGAGGGGCATTCTGGAACTGTGTGGTGGAAGGATCCTCCTTACCACTGGGTGGTGGTAGAAGTCCAGGGCCCCTACATGGCTCCCAGTGACACCATGAAAAGGAGACTTATTAGTTCTGTGTGTGGAGGCAAAAGTTCCAACTGCCTACCCCTTCTCTGATGGGATGGAGGGGGGCGATGGACTCCAGCCATGCCCACTTACAGTCAAGGGCAGTGAAGGCCTAGGCTCTCCACTGGGCCATTGCTGATGAAGGTGGGTGTGTGCATGTTTTCTTTTTTTTTTTAAGATTTTATTTATTTATTTGACAGAGAAAGACACAGCAAGAGAGGGAACGCAAGCAGAGGGAGTGGGAGAGGGAGAAGCAGGCTTCTCGCAGGGCAGGGAGCCCGATGTGGGGCTCGATCCCAGGACCCTGGGATCATGACCTGCGCCGAAGGCAGACACTTAATGACTGAGCCACTGAGGCGCCCCAGTTTTCTAAATACTTTCTCTCTTGCTGGGTCTTCTTTCTTGGTCCATTGGCTAGAGAAAGCAAGCTTTTATTGACTTATTTTTGTCTGAACTCATTGGCTATCCTCAGATGCTGGCTTCTCCAGGATCCAGTCTGGGATATGTAAGGCAAAAAGAAAATCCAGGGAACTCACTGCAGTGTTATTCCTCTGTCCCCAGGTCCCTAGGTGTTTTTTGTTTGTTCGTTTGTTTACTTAAATTACAGTATAGTTAACATACAATGTAATATTAGTTTCAGGTGTACAATTTAGTGATTCAACACTTCCATGAAACACCTTGTGCTCATGTCAACAAGTATACTCCTTAAACGCCATCACCTATTTCACCCATCCCTCCTCTCACCTCCCCTCTGGTAACCATCAGTTTGGTCTCTATACTTTAGAGTCTGCTTCTTGGTTTTTCTTTCTCTCTCTCTTTTTTCCTTTGTTCATTTGTTTTGTTTCTTAAATTCCACATATGAATGAAATCATATGGTAGTTGTCTGTCTCTGACATATTTCCTCAGCTGATTTATCTTTTTCTGTCCACCTTTCAGAATCTATTTTGCTTGTATACCGTTTAGGGTTTTAGCTATACTTAGCTGGAGGAAGAGGGAGAAGTGCATCTCTTCCACTTTGGTCCTGAACTAGTTGTTCCTCCTGCTTATTTTAATGATGCTATTATTTTAATTCTTTTCTTCAGTGGATATATGTTCCATTTAATGATATTTTCTGGGAGGAGGGTTGATTGTCTTAGTTTTAGAATTCCTTACGTGTTTATGGAATTTTGTTACATAGGCTCATTTCTCTCTCTGTCTCTGTCTATCTGACTGTCTCTCTTTCCTTATCCTGTTGTATCTAACAATTTTACAATTGACAATACCTCCCTCCTTGGAACACTCAATCCAAAATGGCATTTTACTTACTGAGTCTAAGGTCATGTTTCTCAGCAAAACTGAGGACATTGCACAGGACATCCCAAGGTCAGAAGAAAGCTAAGCCTATGTCAGGGTCCTCCACCTCTGCAGTGCCTAATCCCCACTTCCTTCATGAACAAGGAAGATAGAAGGAGATTCTCATTTTAAGCATTGAGATAGATCATTTTCCACTTTTCCCAAGAGCCAGAGGTTTCTATCAGCAACCAGCTTCTGCTTTTCAGGGTTTCTCAGCCACAGATACAATTTTTCTGTCTTGAAGCATAGCTGTACATTTTTAGGTTTTCATTCCCTTCTATATTTTCTCTGTATGACTGGATAAGGGGAAGCCTTCAAACATGATCTTTCAATGATGACTTGAAGTTGAGATTCCATATTTAGCCTGTCAAATCAGGGAAGATCAAGAATTCTGATGAATTCCAAAGCCTGGGGAAGTTTAAGAAAAGACTCACTCCCATACACTGTTGTTGAGAGTATACATAAGTACAACTGCTAGGAGAGAAATTTGGGAATGTCTAACCAAGTTTTAATTAGCATCCTATATAACACAATAATTTCATAATTCATCCTAGGATACAGTGAACAATATATACATTTAAAATTTATGCTTAAAATGCTTAGGGGTGCCTGGGTGGCTCAATCAGTTAAGCCTCTGGCTCTTGATGTCGGCTCAGGTCATGATCTCAGGGTTGTAAGATCGAGCCCCATGTTGACTGTGCTCAGCGCAGAGTCTGCTTGCCTCCCCCAATAAATAAATAAATAAATAGATAGATAGATAGATAGATAAAATCTTTAAAATATTTATTACAGTATAGCTTATATTAACAACAACAAAAAAAGAAATAAAACTCCTGAAAGCCCATCATTAAGAGAAAGGTTGAATAAAGGATGGCAAATCCACAAACTAGAATATGAGGCATATTTAAAAGAATGGGATCAATATGTGCTTACAGATAATGAAATATATACAAGAAGCTACATAGGAAAGTTACTAACAGATATAATATAATCTCATTTGGGTAAGAAGTTCTGGAAGCCAGTCAAGTAGCAGTTAGTAGGTATTTGTTATAGTCATTAGAAATGAAGTAAGAGGGACTTTCATGTTTGTATCCTTCCATACTGTTTGTAGTTTTATTAACACATCCTTAATTGCACTCATATTTTAAAAAACTAGCCCTTATTTCTAGTGGGAATATAAAATGGTACAGCTACCTTGGAAAATAGTTTGGCAGTTTCTTATGAAAGTAAACATATGATTACCATATAGCCCAGCAATTGCACTCTTGGACATTTATCCCAGAGAAATGAAAACTCATGTTCACACAAAAACCTGTACATGCATGTTCATAGTAATTTTATTTTTAATAACCCCAAATGGGAAATGACCCAGATGTCCTTCAGTGGGTAAATGGTCAAAAAAACTGTGGTAAAGCCACACCATATAGAGTCTCTCTATTATTTCTTACAATTGCATGTGAATATACAATGATCTCAAAATTTAAAATTTAATTTTTAAAAAAAACAATCCTTAAAAGAGTGATTCTTTTTCTCCATACAGATCTCATGGTTTGTTTGGGGTTTGTTTGGGTTTTTTGGCTGGGTTATCCTAGATATTTTACAGAGTTTGTTTCTATTGTAAATTGAATCTTATGATGTTATTTTCTTAATGGTTATTGCTGATTAGAGGAATGAAATTCATTTTTATATGCTAATCTCCTATCTGGCAATTTTGCTATATTCTTTTGTTATTATTTTCTTTTTTTATTTGTTATTATTTTCTGTCTGTTGAGTCTCTTTTTCTATTTTTCCAATGTAAATTATCAGAAAAAAGGGCTAGTATACAAAATCTATAAAGAATGTATCAAACTCAACACCCATAAAATAAAAAATCCAGTCAAGAAATGGGAAGAAGACATGAACAGACATTTCTCCAAAGAAGACATACAAATGGCTAACAGACACATGAAAAAATGCTCAACAGCACTCAATATCAGGGAAATACAAATCAAAACCACAATGAGATACCACCTCACACCAATCAGAATGGCTAAAATTAACAACTCAGGAAACAACAGATACTGGTGAGGATGCAGAGAAAAGGGAACCCTCTTACACTGGTGGTGGGAATGCAAACTGGTACAGTCACTCTGGAAAACACAGTACTTTAAAAAATGCTTTTTAATAATGTATTGAGGGACACCTGGGTGGCTCAGTCCGTTAAGCATCTGCCTTCAGCTCAGGTCATGGTCTTGGGATCAAGCCCCACACTGGGCTCTCTGCTCAGCAGGAAGTCTGCTTCTCCTTCCTCCTCTGTGATCTCTCACTTTCGCTCTCTCTCAAATAAATAAATAAAAATCTTTTTAAAAATGTATTGAGAACGCCACATGATTTTCTTCTTACTGTATTCATGTAGTAAATTGCACTGGTAGATTTTTTGATAATGAAATAATCTGATGTTGAATCTTTTCTAATGGTGCCCCTTGCTTTCTTGGTATAAACTCTACATAACCATTTTGTTTTGTTAATTTAAAAATACACTATTGAGTTTAATTAGCTAACATTCCGGTTCTCATTTCTGAATGTATGTTCACCCGTGAAATCAGTCTGTCATTTTCTCTCCTTGTAATTCACTTGCTCTGTTTTGGTACCAAGGCTATTAACTGACTTCATATAATGAGTTTGGAAGCTTGTTTTCAAGTTCTATTTTCTGCAAATAAGGGTTTTGTATTCCTTGAGAGTTTGGTAGAGTTTACTTGTGTAATACTGTCTCAGTCAACAAGGGGAGAATTTGCCATTTCAATATGTTTATTGGTCATTGGTCTTTATAGCTTTTTCTTTCTCCTGGCACAAAATTTAGTATTTTAAGTGTCAAAATTTTTCCGCCTCATCTAGGTTTTTATATTTAGTCCTCTATAGTTATTTGTAGTGTTTTTGTCACTGAATCTTAAGTTAAATTGCCTTTTCTTATTTTTTCTTTTTAAATTCATATCAAATAAATACTTCACTTCCCAGTAAAAAAAGAGTGTATCTCCCAATACCTCCAAGCCAGTAATAATTTTCCATTTTCTGTAGAGACTCTTCCCATGCAATCTTCAATCTGGTTAAATCATGCTCTTGTCCAATTGTCATGCTGGAGATTTCTCTTATCATCATCCTAAAAATTCTTTCTGCTTATTTTCTGAATTAGTTAACTTATTTTTAGATCTCATGATTTCCCCTTTCTGTTATTACTGTCACATTTTAGTAGAGCAAATTTTTCTTAAAAAAGATGCATGGCAATCACACTTTGAGACCATATTTCCTGAAAGTATCTACATTATCTCATATGAGACTGATTGACTAGTTTGCATAGAAGTCTGGATTGGAAATAATTTTTCTTTAGGAATATGAAGGCATTGTTTATAGTCTGAGGTCATTTTAACGACTTATCTTTTGTATTCACCATTTTCTTGTACATATTGTTGCCCCCTTTCCAGTGTTCTGAAATGTCAGAGGTTGGTTTCTTGTGATTCCCTTTCCAACATTGTGTCAATGCTCAGTAGAACCTTTCAATCTGGATCTTAAATCCTGAGAAACTTTGTAGTATTATTTCATCATTATTTTCTTATCTGTTCTCATTTTTTAAAACAGCAGGTATGTGGATATTGGCGCTCCCAGACCAATATATTTTTCTTAAAGCTCATCTGTTGCTTTGTTCTACTTTCTTTTTTTAAATTTAATTTTCTTTTATTTTATTATGTTATGTTAGTCACCATGCAATACATCATTGGTTTTTGATGTGGTGATCCATGATCCATTGTTTTCGTATAACACCCAGTGCTCCATGCAGTACATGCCCTCCTTAATACCCAACACCAGGCTAACCCATCCACCCACCCACTCCCCTCTAAAACCCTGTTTGTTTCTCAGAGTTCATACGCTCTCATGGTTCATCTCTCCTTCTGATTCCCACCCCTTCATTTTCCCTTCCTTCTCCTAATGTCCTCCATGCTATTCCTTATGTCCCACAAATAAGTGAAACCATATGATAATTGACTTTCTCTGCTTGACTTATTTCACTTAGTATAATCTCCTCCAGTCCCAGCCATGTTGATGTAAAAGTTGGGTATTCATCCTTTGTGATGGCTAAAAAATATTCCATTGTATATATGGACCACATCTTCTTTATCCATTCGTCTGTTGAAGGGCATCTCGGCTCTTTCCACAGTTTGGCTATTGCGGACATTGCTACTATGAACATTGGGGTGAATATGGCCCTTCTTTTCACTACATCTGTGTCTTTGGGGTAAATACCCAGGAGTGCAATTGCTGGGTCATAGGGTAACTCTATTTTTAAATTGTTGAGGAACCTCCACACTGTTTTCCAAAGTGGCTGTACCAACTTGCATTCCCACCAACAGCTTTGTAAGAGGGTCCCCCTTTCTCCACAACCTCTCCAACATTTGTTGTTTCTTTCCCGGTCCATTTTTGCCATTCTAACTGGTGTAAGGTGGTATCTCAATGTGGTTTTGATTTGAATTTCCCTGATGGCTAATGATGATGAACATGTTTTCATGTGTCTGTTGGCCATTTGTATGCCTTCCTCAGAGAAGTGTCTTTTCATATCTTCTGCCCACTTTTTGACTTGATTATTTGTTTTTTGGGTGTTGAGTTTGAGAAGTTCTTTATAGCTCCTGGATACAAGCCCTTTATCTGTAGTGTCATTTGCAAATATCTTTCCCATTCTGTGGGTTGCCTCTTTGTTTTGTTGACTGTTTCCTTTGCTGTGCAGAAGCTTTTTATCTTGATGAAGTCCCAAAAGTTCATTTTTGCTTTTGTTTCACTAGCTTTTGGAGATGTATCTTGAACGAAGTTGCAGTGGCCGATGTCAAAGAGGTTACTGCCTCTGTTTTCTTCTAGGATTTTGATGGATTCCTGTCTCACATTGAGGTCTTTCATCCACTTTGAGTTTATCTTTGAGTATGGTGTTAGAGAATGGTCAAGTTTCATTCTTCTGCATGTGACTGTCCAATTTTCCCAGCACCATTTATTGAAGAGATTGTCTTTTTTCCATTGCATGTTTTTCCTGCTTTGTCGAAGAATATTTGACCATAGAGTTGAGGGTCCATATCTGGGCTCTCTATTCTGTTCCATTGGTCTATATGTCTGTTGTTGTGCCAGTACCATGCTGTCTTGGTGAACACTACTTTGTAATATAGCTTGAAATCGGGCAACATGATGTCCCCAGCTCTTTTTCTTTTTTAACATTTCCTTGACGATTGGGGGTCTTTCTGATTCCATACAAATTTTAGAATTGTTTGTTCCAGCACCTTGAAAAATGTCACTGGAATTTTGATCAAGATGGCATTGAAGGTATAGATTGCTTTGGGTAGCATAGACATTTTAATAATGTTTATTCTTCCGATCAATGAGCATGGAATATTTTTCCATCCTTTTGTGTCTTCTTCAATTTCTTTCATGAGTGTTTTGTAGTTCCTAGAGTATAGATCTTTCACCTCTTTGGTCAGATTTATTCCAAGGTATCTTGTGGTTTTTGGTGCTATTGTAAATGGAATTGTTTCTCTAATTTCTCTTTCTACAGTTGCATTGTTAGTGTATAAGAAAGCAACTGATTTCTGTGCATTGATTTTGTATCCTACCACATTACTGAATTGCTGGATGAGTTCTAGTAATTTGGGGGTGGAGTCTTTTGGGTTTTCCACATAAAGTATCATGTCGTCTGCGAAAAGAGAGAGTTTGACTTCTTCTTTGCCAATTTAAATACATTTTATTTCTTTTTGCTGTCTGACTGCTGTTCCTAGGACTTCCAGTACTATGTTGAACAATAGTGGTGAGAGTGGGCATCCTTGACGTGTTCCTGATCTTAAGGGAAAGGCTCTCAGCTTTTTCCCATTGAGGATGATATTCGCTGTGGGTTTTTCATAGATGGATTTTATGAACTTGAGGAATGTTCCTTCTATCCCTATAGTCTGGAGAGTTGTAATCAGGAAAGGATGTTGTATTTTGTCAAATGCTTTTTCTGCATCAATTGAGAGGACCATATGGTTCTTCTCCCTCCTCTTATTAATGTGTTCTGTCACATTGATTGATTTGCAAATGTTGAACCACCCTTGCATCCTGGGGATAAATCCCACTTGGTCATGGTGGAGGATCCTTTTAATGTATTATTGGATTCTATTAGCTAGGATTTTGTTGAGGATTTTGGAATCCATATTCATCATGGATATCGGTCTGAAATTCTCCTTTTGGATGGGGTCTTTGCCTGGTTTGGGGATTAAGGTACTGCTGGCTTCATAGAATGAGTTTGGAAGTTTTCCTTCTGTTTCTATTTTTTGAAACAGCTTCGGTAGAATAGGTATTATTTCTTCTTTGAATGTTTGGTAGAATTCCCCAGGGAAACCATCAGGCCCTGGACTCTTCTTTTTGGGGAGGTTTTTCATCACTGCTTCAATCTCATTACTGGTTATTGGCCTATTCAGGTTGTCAATTTCTTCCTGTTTCAGTCTTGGCAGCTTATAGGTTTCTAGGAAGGCATCCATTTCATCCAAATTGTTCAGTTTATTGGCATATAGTTGTTGATAATAATTTCTAATAATTGTTTCTATTTCCTTGGTGTTAGTTGTGATCTCTCCCCTTTCATTCATAATTTTATTAATTTGGGTCCTTTCTCTTTTCTTTTGGATAAGTCTGGCCAATAGTTTATCGATCTTATTAATTCTTTCAGAGAATCAGCTTCTAGTTTCGTTGATCTGATCTACTGTGTTTCTGGTTTCTAATTCATTTATCTCTGCTCTAATCTTAATTATTTCTCTTTTAATGCATGGCTTAGGCACCGTTTGTTGCTTTTTCTCTAGTTCTTTAAGGTGTAGAGTTAGTTGGTGAATTCAGGATTTTTCTATCTTTTTGAGTGAGGCTTGGATGCCTATGTATTTCCCCCGTAGGACTGCCTTTGCAGTATCCCATAGGTTTTGGACCGATGTGTTTTCGTTCTCATTGGTTTCCAAGAATTGTTTAACTTGTTCTTTTATTTCCTGGATGACCCAAACATTCTTGAGCAGAGTGGTCTTTAGCTTCCAAGTGTTTGAATTTCTGCCAAATTTTTTCTTGTGATTGAGTTCCGGTTTTAAAGCATTGTGGTCTGAGAATATGCAGGGAATAATCTCAATCTTTTGGTATTGGTTAAGACCTGATTTGTGACCCAGTATATGGTCTATTCTGGAGAAAGTTCCATGTGCGCTCGAGAAGAATGAGTATTCTGTTGTTTTAGGGTGGAATGTTCTGTATATATCTATGAGGTCCATCTGGTCCAGTCATTCAAAGGTTTTGTTTCTTTGTTGATTTTCTGCTTAGATAATCTGTCTACTGCTGAGAGTAGAGTACTGAGGTCTCCTACAATTAATATATTGTTATCAATATGACTCTATTTTGGTTAACAGTTGGCTTATGTAGATGGCTGCTCCCATGTTGGGGGCATAGATATTTACAATCGTTAGATCTTGTTGGATAGACCCTTTAATAATGATATAGTGTCCTTCTGTGTCTCTAACTACAGACTTTAGTTTAAAATCTAATTTGTCTGATATAAGAATTGCTACCCCAGCTTTCTTTTGGGGTCTGCTGGCATGGAAGATGGATCTCCATCCCTTCGCTTTCAGTCTGGATGTATCTTTAGGTTCAAAATGAGTCTCTTGTAGACAGCATATGGATGGGTCCTGTCTTTTTATCCAATCTGCAACCCTGTGCCATTTTATGGGAGCATTTAGGCTATTCACATTGAGAGTGATTATTGAAAGATATGAATTAATTGTCATCATGTTGCCTGTGAAGACCTTGTTTTTATAGGTGGTCCCTGTAAATTTCTGTTCTATATCACTCCTGGGGTCTTTCTTCTTTCATAGAATCCCCCTTAATATGTCTTGCAGGGCCAGCTTAGTGGTCACATATTCTTTCAGTTTCTGCTGGTCGTGGAAGCTCTGCATCTCTCCATCCATTCTAAATGAAAGCCTTGCCAGATAAAGTATTCTTGGCTGCATGTTCTTCTCATTTAGTACCCTGAATATGTCTTGCTAGGTCTAGTTTAGGTTTAGTACCCTTTCTGGCTTGCCAGGTCTCTGTGGATAGGTCTGACATTATTCTGATGTTCCTCCCTCTGTACATAAGGAATCTCTTCCCCCTAACTGCTCTTAAGATGGTTTCCTTTTTCTAAGATTTGCAAGTTTTACTATTACATGCCAGGGTGTTGGCCTGTTTTCCTTGATCTTAGGAGGGGTCCTCTCTGCCTCTAGGACTCGAATGTTTGTTTCATTCCCCAGATTAGGGAAGTTCTCAGCTATGATTTGCTCAAATACATCTTCTAATCTTCTATCTCTCTCCACTCACTCCGGGATTCCAATAATTCTGACATTGGAATGCTTCATGGTGTCACTTATTTCTCTGATTCTATTTTCATGGATTCTGAGTTGTTTTTCCCTGACCTCCTCTTTTTCCTTTTTATCTATTAAATTGTCTTCCAGGTCAGTAATTCGTTCTTCTGCCTCATTTACCCTAGCTGTTAGATTATCTAGATTAGACTGGATCTCATTGATAGCATTTTTAAGTTCTGCCCATTCAGCTTTCATTTCTGCCCTTAGAGACTCTATGTTGCCATTAATT
>NC_058411.1:118347477-118361566 GCF_002201575.2 Neomonachus schauinslandi | reverse complement strand
AATTAATGGCAACATAGAGTCTCTAAGGGCAGAAATGAAAGCTGAATTGGCAGAACTTAAAAATGCTATCAATGAGATCCAATCCAATCTAGATAATCTAACAGCTAGGGTAACTGAGGCAGAAGAGTGCATAAGTGACCTGGAAGACAATATAATAGATAAAAAGGGAAAAGAGGAGGTCAGGGAAAAACAACTCAGAATCCATGAAAATAGAATCAGAGAAATAAGTGACACCATGAAGCATTCCAGTGTCAGAATAATTGGAATCCTGGAGGGAGTGGAGAGAGAGAGAGGACTAGAAGATGTATTTGAGCAAATCATAGCTGAGAACTTCCCTAATCTGGGGAATGAAACAAACATTCGAGTCCTAGAGGCAGAGAGGACCCCTCCTAAGATCAAGGAAAACAGGCCAACACCCCAGCATGTAATAGTAAAACTTGCCAATCTTAGAACCAAGGAAACCATCTTAAGGGCAGTTAGGGGGAAGAGATTCCTTACGTACAGAGGGAGGAACATCAGAATAATGTCAGACCTATCCACAGAGACCTGGCAAGCCAGAAAGGCCTGGCAAGACATATTCAGAGTACTAAATGAGAAGAACATGCAGCCAAGAATACTTTATCTGGCAAGGCTTTCATTTAGAATGGATGGAGAGATGCAGAGCTTCCACGACCGGCAGAAACTGAAAGAATATGTGACCACTAAGCTGGCCCTGCAAGACATATTAAGGGGGTTCTATAAAAGGAGAAAGACCCCAAGAGTAATATACAGAAATTTACAGGGACCATCTATAAAAACAAGGTCTTCACAGGCAACATGATGACAATTAATTCATATCTTTCAATAATCACTCTCAATGTGAATGGCCTAAATGCTCCCATAAAATGGCACAGGGTTGCAGATTGGATAAAAAGACAGGACCCATCCATATGCTGTCTACAAGAGACTCATTTTGAACCTAAAGATACATCAGGACTGAAAGTGAAGGGATGGAGATCCATCTTCCATGCCAGCGAATCTCAAAAGAAAGCTGGGGTAGCAATTCTTATATCAGACAAATAAGATTTTAAACTAAAGTCTGTAACAAGAGACACAGAAGGACCTATATCATTCTTAAAGGGTCTATCCAACAAGAAGATCTAACAATTGTAAATATCTACACCCCCAACATGGGAGCAGCCATCTACATAAGCCAACTGTTAACCAAAATAAAGAGTCATATTGATAACAATACATTAATTGTAGGAGACCTCAGTACTCCACTCTCAGCAATGGACAGATCATCTAAGCAGAAAATCAACAAGGAAACAAGAGCTTTGATTGATACATTGGACCGGATGGACCTCATAGATATTTCCACCCTAAAACAACAGAATACTCATTCTTCTCGAGCGCACATGGAACTTTCTCCAGAATAGACCACATACTGGGTCACAAATCAGGTCTTAACTGATACCAAAAGATTGAGATTATTCCCTGCATATTCTCAGACCACAATGCTTTAAAACTGGAACTCAATCACAAGAAAAAATTTGGCAGAAATTCAAACACTTGGAAGCTAAAGACCACTCTGCTCAAGAATGTTTGGGTCAACCAAGAAATCAGAGAAGAACTTAAACAATTCATGGAAATCAATGAGAACAAAAACCTATGGGATACTGCAAAGGCAGTCCTATGGGGGAAATACATAGGCATCCAAGACTCACTCCAAAAAAATGGAAAAATCCTGAATTCACCAACTAACTCTACACCTTAAAGAACTAGAGAAAAAGCAACAAACGGTGCCTAAGCCATGCATTAAAAGAGAAATAATTAAGATTAGAGCAGAGATAAATGAATTAGAAACCAGAAGCACAATAGATCAGATCAACGAAACTAGAAGCTGGTTCTCTGAAAGAATTAATAAGATCGATAAACTATTGGCCAGACTTATCCAAAAGAAAAGAGAAAGGACCCAAATTAATAAAATTATGAATGAAAGGGGAGAGATCATGACTAACACCAAGGAAATAGAAACAATTATTAGAAATTATTATCGACAACTAAATAGAGCTGCCATATGATCCAGCAATTGCACTACTGGGTATTTACCCCAAAGATACAAAAGTAGGGATCCGAAAGGGTACATGCACCCCGATGTTTATAGCAGCAATGTCCACAATAGCCAAACTGTGGAAAGAGCTAAGATGTCCATCGACAGATGAATGGATAAAGAAGATGTGGTATATATATAAAATGGAATATTAGGCAGCCATCAGAAGGAATGAGATCTTGCCATTTGCAACGATGTGGATGGAATTGGAGGGTATTATGTTGAGCGAAATAAGTCAAACAGAGAAAGACATGTATCATATGACCTCACTGATATGAGGAATTCTTAATCTCAGGAAACAAACTGAGGGTTGCTGGCGTGGGGGGTGGGGTGGGAGGGATGGGTGACTGGGTGATAGACACTGGGGAGGGTATGTACTCTGGTAAGCGCTGTGAATTGTGCAAGACTGTTAAATTTCAGATCTGTACCTCTG
Organism: Neomonachus schauinslandi; assembly: GCF_002201575.2. Taxonomy (NCBI): domain Eukaryota; kingdom Metazoa; phylum Chordata; class Mammalia; order Carnivora; family Phocidae; genus Neomonachus; species Neomonachus schauinslandi. The sequence goes on along the minus strand of NC_058411.1, from coordinate 118,359,041 downwards.
AAACAAATAACGCAATATATGTTAAGGAAAAAAAAGAAGAAGAAGAAGAAGGTAGCGGGAGGGGAAGAATGACGTGGGGGAAATCGGAGGGGTAGATGAACCATGAGAGACGATGGACTCTGAAAAACAAACTGAGGGTTCTAGAGGGGAGGGGGGTGGGAGGATGGGTTAGCCTGGTAATGGGTATTGAGGAGGGCACATTCTGCATGGAGCACTGGGTGTTATGCACAAACAATGAATCATGGAACACTACATCCAAAACTAATGATGTAATGTATGGGGATTAACATAAGAATTTTAAAAAAAAAAGAAATTATTATCAACAACCATATGCCAATAAACTGAGCAATCTGGATGAAATGGAGGGCTTCCTGGAAGCCTATAAGCTGCCTAGACGGAAACAGGAAGAAATTGACAACCTGAATAGGCCAATAACCAGTAACGAGATTGAAGCAGTGATCAAAACCGTCCCCAAAAACAAGAGTCCAGGGCCTGATGGATTCCCTGGGGAATTCTACCAAACATTCAAAGAAGAAATAATACCTATTCTACTGAAGTTCTTTCAAAAAATAGAAACAGAAGGAAAACTTCCAAACTCATTCTATGAGGCCAGCATTACCTTAATCCCCAAACCAGGCAAAGACCCCATCAAAATGGAGAATTTCAGACCGATATCCCTGATGAATATGGATTCCAAAATCCTCAACAAAATCCTAGCTAATAGGATCCAACAATACATTAAAAGGATCCTCCACCATGACCAAGTGGGATTTATCCCCAGGATGCAAGGGTGGTTCAACATTTGCAAATCAATCAATGTGACAGAACACATTAATAAGAGGAGGGAGAAGAACCATATGGTCCTCTCAATTGATGCAGAAAAAGCATTTGACAAAATACAACATCCTTTCCTGATTACAACTCTCCAGACTATAGGGATAGAAGGAACATTCCTCAAGTTCATAAAATCCATCTATGAAAAACCCACAGCGAATATCATCCTCAATGGGGAAAAGCTGAGAGCCTTTCCCTTAAGATCAGGAACACGTCAAGGATGCCCACTCTCACCACTATTGTTCAACATAGTACTAGAAGTCCTAGCAACAGCAGTCAGACAGCAAAAAGAAATAAAAGGTATTCAAATTGGCAAAGAAGAAGTCAAACTCTCTCTTTTCGCAGACGACATGATACTTTATGTGGAAAACCCAAAAGACTCCACCCCCAAATTACTAGAACTCATCCAGCAATTCAGTAATGTAGCAGGATACAAAATCAATGCACAGAAATCAGTTGCTTTCTTATACACTAACAATGCAACTGTAGAAAGAGAAATTAGAGAAATGATTCCATTTACAATAGCACCAAAAACCATAAGATACCTCAGAATAAACCTAACCAAAGAGATAAAGGATCTATACTCTAGGAACTACAAAACACTCATGAAAGAAATTGAAGAAGACAAAAAGATGGAAAAATATTCCATGCTCATCGATCAGAAGAATAAACATTGTTAAAATGTCTATGCTACCCAGAGCAATCTATACCTTCAACGCCATCTCGATCAAAATTCCAGCAACATTTTTCAAAGTGCTGGAACAAACAATTCTAAAATTTGTATGGAATCAGAAAGACCCCGAATCGCCAAGGAAATGTTGAAAAAGAAAAACAAAGCTGGGGGCGTCACATTGCCCAATTTCAAGCTATATTACAAAGCTGTGATCACCAAGACAGCATGGTACTGGCACAAAAACAGACATATAGACCAATGGAACAATAGAGAACCCAGATATGGACCCTCAACTCTATGGTCAAATAATCTTTGACAAAGCAGGAAAAAACATGCAATGGAAAAAAGACATTCTCTTCAGTAAATGGTGCAAGGAATATTGGACAGCCACATGCAGAAGAATGAAACTTGACCATTCTCTAATACCATACACAAAGATAAACTCAAAGTGGATGAAAGACCTCAATGTGAGACAGGAATCCATCAAAATCGTAGAAGAAAACAGAGGCAGTAACCTCTTTGACATCAGCCACTGCAACTTTGTTCAAGATACATCTCCAAAAGCTAGTGAAACAAAAGCAAAAATGAACTTTTGGGACTTCGTCAAGATAAAAATCTTCTGCACAGCAAAGGAAACAGTCAACAAAACAAAGAGGCAACCCACAGAATGGGAAAGATATTTGCAAATGACACTACAGATAAAGGGATGGTATCCAGGAGCTATAAAGAACTTCTCAAACTCAACACCCAAAAAACAAATAATCAAGTCAAAAAGTGGGCAGAAGATATGAAAAGACACTTCTCTGAGGAAGACATACAAATGGCTAACAGACACATGAAAAAATGTTCATCATCATTAGCCATCAGGGAAATCCAAATCAAACCACACTGAGATACTACCTTACACCAGTTAGAATGGCAAAAATGGACGAGGAAAGAAACAACAAATGTTGGAGAGGTTGTGGAGAAAGGGGAACCCTCTTACAAAGCTGTTGGTGGGAATGCAAGTTGGTACAGCCCCTTTGGAAAACAGTGTGGAGGTTCCTCAAAAATTTAAAAATAGAGCTACCCTATGACCCAGCAATTGCACTCCTGGGTATTTACCCCAAAGACAGAGATGTAGTGAAAAGAAGGGCCATATGCACCCCAATGTTTATACCAACAATGTCCACAATAGCCAAACTGTGGAAAGAGCCGAGATGCCCTTCAACAGATGAATGGATAAAGATGTGGTCCATATATACAATGGAATATTACTCAACCATCAGAAAGGATGAATACCCAACTTTTACATCAACATGGATGGGACTGGAGGAGATTATGCTAAGTGAAATAAGTCAAGCAAAGAAAGTCAATTATCACATGGTTTTGCTTACTTGTGGAACATAAGGAATAGCATGGAGGACATTAGGAGAAAGAAGGGAAAAATGAGGTGGAGGGGGGAATTGGAGGGAGAGATGAACCATGAGAAACTATAGACTCTGAGAAACAAACAGGGTTTTAGAGGGGATGGGGGTGGGGGGATGGGTTAGCCCGGTGATGGGTATTAAGGAGGGCAGTATTGCATGGAGCACTGGGTGTTATACGAAAACAATGGATCGCAGATCACCACATCAAAAACTAATGATGTATTGTATGGTGACTAACATAACATAATAAAATCAAAAAAATAAAAAATAAATAGGGTAATTCTATTTTTCATATTTTGAAGAACCTTCATACTGTCTTCCACAGTGGCTGTACCAGTTTGCGTTCTTGCCCACAATGCACCAAAGTTCTTTTTCTTCCACACCCTCACCAACACATATTGTTTCTTGTGTTTTTTATTTTAGCCATTCTGACAGGTGTGAGGTGATATCCCATTGTGGTTTTTATTCGCATTTCTCTGATGATGAATGATGTTGAGCATCTTTTCATGTGTCTGTTGGCCATCTGGATGTCTTCATTAGAGAAATGTGTAGTTCCTGTCTTCTGCCCATTTTTAATTGAATTATTTGATTTTTTGGTGTTGAGTTGTGTAAGTTCTGTATATATTTTGGATATTAATCCCTTACCAGATATATCATTTGTCAATATCTTCTCCCATTTGGTGGATGGTGGGGTTTTTTTGTTGTTGTTTTGTTGATGGTTTCCTTCACTGTGAAAAAGCTTTTCATTTTGGTGTAATCTACAGATTTAAAGCTATCCCTATCAAAATACTAACAGTTATACGAAAACAATGGATCGTGGATCACTACATCAAAAACTAATGATGTATTGTATGGTGACTAACATAACATAATAAAATTAAAAAAAAAAAAAGAGGGCACATTCTTCATGGAGCACTGGGTGTTATGCACAAACAATGAATCATGGAACACTACATCAAAAACTAATGATGTTATGTATGGTGATTAACATAACAATAAAAAAGAACAATGTACCTAAAAAAAAAAAAAACCTAGAATATAGATTTCTGTGGTGAAGGGTGTATATATAATTAAGGCTTATGATAAGTAATAAAATTATCTTTTCAAAATACTAACAGCATTTTTAACAGAGCTAGAACAAATAATTCTAAAATTTGCATGGAACTACAAAAGACCCCAATAGCCAAAGTAATCTTGAAAAAGAACAAAATTGGAGGTATCACAAAAAATAGAACAGAATAGAAATAAACCCATGATTATATGGTCAATTAATCTTCAACAAAGGAGGAAAAGATATGCAATAGAAAAAAGTCTCTTCAACAAATGAGGTTGGGAAATCTGGACAGCTACATGCAAAAGAATGAAAATGAACCACTTTCTTGTACCATACACAAAAATAAACTCAAAATGGTTTAGAGACCTAAATGTGAGACTTAAAACCATAAAATTTCTAAAAGAAAACATAAGCAATAATCTCTTTGACATCAGCCATAGAAACATTTTCTAGATGTGTCTCCTTTAGCAAGGGAAACAAAAGAAAAATTAAACTATCAGGACCACACCAAAATAAAAGAAAAATCCTTTAATGAAAAAAAAACACAAACTTCTAGTAATTTTATGTTAATTTCCCTTCATTTGATATTTTATTTATTTGCATGTTTAATCTTTGGGAATAACTTTGCTAGATATTAGTCTACACAATCAGATTCTTTCTAATAACCATGTTTTATTTTTTATAATTATCTTATTAGGAGAAAACTGAAAAAGTAATTCTATAAGTTTATAACTTCCTAAGCAAACTCTGAAAGTGAAGTGCAAGATGGGGTGATTATCCTACCATAAAATAATACATATTACAAAACTTTCTTCTGGCACAAGAGTAATAGAATAACCTATATAGCCCAGAGAGAGCCAAGAATGTGTTTAAGGGTATGGTATATGATAGTGGTTACAATAGCCATCAGTAAGAATGTTTTTATTACTTAAGTGGTGTTGGGTAAATAGCATGACTACCTAGAGAGAGAAATAAAGGTGTATTCCTATCTTACACCAAGCACTATATATATGGCATTGAATAGGTTGAAGTTCTGTAAATGAAATAAATTTATTAAGCTAATAGGAGAAGACTTGGTGTCTTTGTGAACTCAGGTGAAGAAGTTTTTCTTAATTAAGATCCAAAAATCACATACAGTAAAGGGAAAAATTTATGGATTTGACCCATTCAGAATTTGTGATTTCTGCTTAGCAAAGATAAAGTTAACATATGGATGACAAATTGAGCTCTACTCGTTCCAGTATCTAGAACATCCAAAGAACTCCTGAAAATCATCAAGGAGAAGACCAGCAATCCAGTAGGGGAAAAAAAAGGGGCAAGACATGTGGGAGAGCTTTTCAGTTGGAAAACCAGGCAGAATACCTACTAACTGAATAAGTATATGCTTAATCTCACTAGTAATTTGACATTTACAAATTTAACATCATATTTCCATATTGACATCAGAAGGATGAAAATTAGAAAATTTGTTAATGTGTTATTAAGCATTTGGGGAAATGGGAGCCCTTGTTTACTTTGGGAACTGAAAACTGGTGGAGCCATCTGGAGGCCAATCCTGTAAAATTATGTATGTATGTACCTTCTGACCTGGCCATTTTCCACAGGGGCATATACCCTGAAGAAAGTGTCAGTGATGTACACAGAGACTGATACAAAGACTTTCAGCCTTGGTTATGTGAGTGAGGAGCTGAAAATAACATGGGTAGCCATCCTTATAGAAATGGATAACAATATAATTGTACATGGTACAGAACTAGGCAGCAGTAATGAAGTAATGAATAAGGCTTACATATATCATCATGTGTATGGCTAATAAAATAAAGCAATATCTGTATTCATCACATGCACACCAAATAACTCAATATCACATATATGTAAGTGAATGTATAAAAATGGTTTGAAAGAACTTTCTTTAAATACAATGTGTGTACATTGTGATGGTCAGGGTAAAGAGTAGAATGGGACTGAAAGATGATGGATGAAGGGGAAATTAATAATCACATAAATAAAGAGTGAATAAATGAAGGAATGAATGAAGTAACACAAATGGGGCTTTGCAGAGAAGACTGATGGTGCATGTACGAAAGACTGAGGAATATGGTTGAGTTCATTTTTTCATCCGTGGTCCTACAAAGTAAAACTAGTTAAAAATTAGAGGCCGGTGGTTAAAAGGTCATTTCTAGAGAAACTCAGAGCCAAGTTGGAGAGTTGGGTAAAATACCTACAGAGATGACTGTTATTCTCAGGAGGATAGTAATCTTGCCACCCAACTGAACATTACTATACAATATGACAGAAATCTATTAGAGGAAGACAAGACTATGACCTTTTAGTGATCTTCCAGGGAAAAACATGTTTTTCTATATCCCATTACCACTGAGATTGATGATTCAGGTTTAAGGTCCAAGATCTCTGATCATGTGCTTGGGTTACATAAGAGACTTGAGATTGATGGAGGCCTGCTGAGCATCCAAATCCAACCAGCTTATACTCCATCTAAAGCAGAACTGATTGTTGATTGAACAGCCCTTTTTGTGCTGTGTCACGTTACGGTGTGATGGCTGAGGACAAAGAGGCAGGAGAGTGAAGTGCCTGAGTCCATGTTGGAAACTAGTAGTTATGAAGGCCCTGCTGTGTGCCGGGGGCTTAGGTGGGCTATATAAATTAATCTTCATGACAAATACAGTAGCCAAGTATTCTTCTATTACATATTACAGATGAGATAAAGAGAGGTGATGTAAGTTGCACAAGGTCGACTGGTAAAAAACAAGCTCTGGTTCAAACCCCAAAATTTCTGACTTCTGTAAATAGCACTTTTCCTTCATCTCTAAAAGGCTAGAACTGCATTTCATTTTCCACATGGACTCATCCAGCCTTAAGATTTTATCATTTTACTAGGCATGCAATCATAGGCTTTCTCATTGCTCCCATGATAAACTGCTGCATCCATAGCCCCTACTGAAAGAACAGGTTAGGTAATTCTCAGTCCACAGCTGACAGACTATGCACCTGTGAAGACCTGAGGTAACCACTCCAAAAGTCAGTGGCCTAAGGTGAAAAGATTTTCCTTGTCAGGTTTTATGGATATCAATTGAATAAGGTAGAGTCTTCTCTGGAATTTGAAGTAGGTGATCTGGCAATGATAGTAGGAGATTTGCCTTGGTAGACAAAGGAAAGCTGATCCACATAGAGAGGAGTGTGTAAATAGCATCTAGCTGAGTGGTCCACCAGTGGAACACTGAGTGGAGGCCTCCGGGTTTCTGCTGCTGAGGTTGCAGCTGTATTGGAGACAGGGTGCCTTTCAATTCAAGTCTTCCTGGTGGGCAACTTGGTGTTCCTGATCTTGTTGTGAGGCATGGTTGTTTGGTGTTCTCTGGGTTCTTTTGAAGAATCCACCCTATAGCTAAGATTCCTGTTTCCTATTTTCTTAAATTAATTCTTAAGATATACTCTCAATTACATGAGGTACTGTGAGCAAATCTGTTCCATGAAGAAAACAACCCAACTGAATTATTGTTTTGCTTTCTTAACTTTCTAGAAGGTAAGGTGACCTTCAACTTTGACTGAAGAGACTCAAGTGTAAGAAGAGAGAACTAGAGAGTGCATTTCACACTTGAGTTCCAAATGGCTACAAGCCACACATGGAGAGAAGCCATGTCCCCTAACATGACTTATGGAGGCAGAGTTGGGGGGAGTGGGATTCTGACTTAGAGGTGTCACTAAATCAGGGTCCAAGGAGTGTTTTAGGTAAGAAACTGAAGTGAAGAGGGCAGTTGTGTGATGAGAATGGGAGCTACTGAAGGCTGAGATGACATCTCAGGATATATGTGGGGAATGTGCTCAGAGATCTATGTGGTTGACATAAATCATGGTGGTGGTTTATTTATGAGCCCTGGTTAGGAGGCTGAAGAGAAACCATTCCAGGAAATCCAGAAAGAAAATAAATAATCAGAATGCTGTGATCACAAGTGGAGTGACCATCCATATTAGTTTGCCTATGGCTACAAGATTTCTTGGGATATGGGATTTTCAGTGCTAAAACTAGAAGAGTCCTGGGCAAATGGGGATGCTTGGTCAACTCTAGAACTTGCAAGTGACTGAAAGTCACTACTTTAGCAAAAATCAGTGATTTGTTGATGCACAGGTGAAACCATGGAGAAGAAAACTCTACAACCCGGTATAAAAAATTGTAGTAAAGGATTATGTAGTTCTGGGGGTTCATGACTTGAGCTTCCGGGATGGTCCCTCTATCGGTATGAGAAGCTCTTGAAAATCACCCAGCCTAGGCTTCCCCAGATATTCTCATGAGAATCTCCCAGAGATCTCATTGGTCTGGATTTGGGATTTGGCTTCAGTAATTTTTTTTAAAGGGATTATTTGAAATCGGAGGCGGAGATGAACCATGAGAGACTATGGACTCCAAGAAACAAACTGAGGGTTTTAGAGGGGAGGGGGGTCGGGGGATGGATTAGCCTGGTGATGGGTATTAAGGAGGGCACATACTGCATGGAACACTGCATGTTATACAAAAACAATGAATCATGGATCATTATATCAAAAACTAATGATGTATTGTATGGTGACTAACATAACATAATAAAATTAAATTTAGGATGCCTGGGTGGCTCAGTTGGTTAAGCGACTGCCTTCGGCTCAGGTCATGATCCCAAAGTCCTGGGATGGAGTCCCACATTGGGCTCCCAGCTCAGCGGGGAGCCTGCTTCTCCCTCTGACCCTATCCCTTCTCATGCTGTTTCTCTTTCTCTCTCTCTCAAGTAAATAAATAAATAAAATCTTTTAAAAAATAAAAAAATAAATTAATTTAATTTAATTAAAAAAAATAAAGGGATTATTTGTTTCTTATTTGGGTGAAACCACTGCTTTTCATGAATAACAGAATAAACCCATGGTTCCCAAAATCACTTCCCAATGCAATCATCTGGAGAGTTAAAAAATAAATATCAATGCCAGTGTCCTACCCCTCAGAGAATGTGGTTTAGCTGGTCTGGGGATGGCCAGGGCTTTAGGACCTGTTAAAGATCAGCAGATGATTCTAATGTGCAGACAAATTTGTGATCCATTCCTATATCTTTTCCCAGAATAGCGCTGGGATTTGAGCAAGGGAAGAGTAAGGATTTGTGGGTACTTTAGTCTTAGATAAATCAACATGGGACCTTAATGAACGCTGTGAGTTGATTGAACATCTCCTCTTCTTATTCTGTTAGGACAGAGAGGGAAGTGATTAAGAGATTTTGCCGACAGCTGGGATGGGACCCTGACCAGATAGAGCCAGATAGAAGCTGACTGCTAAAGGAGCCTCTAGCTTCCCTCCTGCTGTCCTGCCCAAGGCTTCTGACTGATGTGCCAGTAAAGTCCTGGCTCTGGCATGTATCAGCTCAGCTTTGGTTTCCTCACCCCTAAAATGGGGATAATACCACACACTTCAGATAGTGACATGTATAAGCAGCTGATATGTGGTTAAATACACAATAAAGCATTTGTATTTCCCTCCTTCTCACAGCACTGAATATTTGGGTTGCCCCAGGTACTTCCTTTCATAATGGGTATTTCTGCTGTGGCAGACAAATATTCTCAATCTGCAAGCACATTCACAGCTTGCATGAGGACTGCTCCAGCACTCCCAGATGCATCTTTGAGACATTATGACTCTCTGTGACTCAATTTCTCAGGATTTGTGAATTTGCCATCACAGAATATTTGAATAAAAGCTGAACTTTTCAGAGAAAACAACTGTGGAATTCCACAGTTGTGATCCTAATATTCTGTCAACACAAATCTAGGTCAGCTTTCAAATGTAGTTTTCAAATATCATGACTCAGCAGATTTCAGACCCCATGATTCATAGCTATTCAAAACCCATGGCTCACTGATTCTCTGATATTATGACAATGATTTTCTATTTCAGTGATTCATAAACAGAAAACATAAATCTAAATCTATAGCAACTACGCAAAGACTATTCATCCTAAAGCTAGCCTCAATTTTACTTATCAAAAAGAAAAGAGGAAGTACCCAAATAAATAGAATCACTAATGATAGAGGAGATCACAACCAACACCACATAAATACAAACATTTATAAGAGAATATTATGAAAAATTATATGACAACAAAGTGGGCAATCTGGAAGAAATGGATAAATTCTTAGAAATGTATAAACTACCAAAACTGAAACAGGAAGAAATAGAACATTTAAACAGACCAATAACCAGCAAAGAAATTGAATCAGTAATAAAAAAATCTCCCACCAAACAAAAGTCCAGGACCAGATGGCTTCCTGGGGGGAATTCTACAAAACATTTAAAAAAGAATTAATACCTATTCCTCTCAAACTGTTCCAAAAAATAGAATGGTACTGGCACAAAAACAGACACATAGATCAATGGAGCAGAATAGAGAGCCCAGATATGGACCCTCAACTCTATGACCAACTAATCTTTGATAAATCAGGAAAAAATGTCCAATGGAAAAAAGACAGTCTCTTCAATAAATGATGCTGGGAAAATTGGACAGCTATATACAGAAGAATGAAACTTGACCATTCTCTTACACTATACACAAAGATAAAAATGGATGAAATACCTCAATATGAGACAGGAATCCATCAAAATCCTAGAGGAGAACATAGGCAGTAACCTCTTCTTCATTGGCCACAGCAACTTTCAAGACACATCCCCAAAGGCCAGGGAAATAAAAGCGAAAATGAACTTTTGGGACTTCATCAAGATAAAAAGCTTCTGCACAGCAAAGGAAACAGTCAACAAAACAAAGAGGCAACCCACAGAATGGGAGAAGATATTTGCAAATGACACTAGAGATAAAGGGCTGGTATCCAAGAACTATAAAGAACTTCTCAAACTCAACACCCAAAAAACAAATAATCAAGTCAAAAAATGGGCAGAAGACATGAACAGACACTTCTCTAAAGAAGACATACAAATGCCTAACAGACACATGAAAAAATGTTCATCATCATTAACCATCAGGGAAATTCAAATCAAAACCACATTGAGATTACCACCTTACACCAGTTAGAATGGCAAAAATGGACAGGGAAAGAAACAACAAATGTTGGAGAGGTTGTGGAGAAAGGGGAACCCTCTTACAAAGCTGTTGGTGGGAATGCAAGTTGGTACAGCCACTTTGGAAAACAGTGTGGAGGTTCCTCAAAAATTTAAAAATAGAGTTACCCTATGACCCAGCAGTTGCAATAATAGGTATTTACCCCAAAGATACAGCTGTAGTGAAAAGAAGGGCCACATACACCCCAATGTTCATAGCAGCAATGTCCACAATAACCAAACTGTGGAAGGACCGGAGATGCCCTTCAACAGACGAATGGATAAAGAAGATGTGGTCCATATGTACAATGGAATATTACTCATCAGAAAGGATGAATACCCAACATTTGCATCAGCATGGATGGAACTGGAGGAGATTATGCTGAGTGAAATAAGTCAAGCAGAGAAAGTCAATTATCATATGGTTTCACTTATTTGTGTAACATAAGGAATAGCATGGAGGACATTAGGAGAAGGAAGGGAAAAATGAAGGGGGGGAAATTGGAGGGGGAG